>NC_042960.1:7687883-7812883 GCF_901001165.1 Salmo trutta
CAAAGTCGAAGTCGACCAAATCGATCAGCTGACGGACATGTAGGACATTTTGGTCAAGCCAAACCATAAAAAGGAACAAATACATAAAGGACCGATAACAAACAAAATATTTCAAAAGGGCTTTCTCTCCACACCTCTAGTAAAGGAGACGGACTGCACTGCCAGAATTTTGGCACTGACCCATAAATACCACAGAGAGGTTAAGAAATAGAGATCATGTCTAATTGTGTATCTGTGGGCCTTTGTGTTTGAACGCGTTTGGTGTGTGTGCGTGCGTAATTCATTCTAAAAGGAGTTAAACTGTTCATTACTCTGTTTCATACACATAAGATCCTTTTCATGATGTCCATCTCAAACCCAGTCCTAGTGACAATTGTCTATCATTTTTAACAGACTGACTTTACAGTCATGGGGCAGCAGTATGCTTTTACAACAGTGGAATTCACACCTCCCCAGACCATGGTTTCATTTGTTTGATGCCAGTGCAACGTCTTGAGTTGAAGATTTAAAACAAAAAAAGGAGAGGAAAAAAGGTAGTTACTTTTAAAAGCGCCAATCAAAACTGACCCATTCCACAAAGTGTGACCCAGGACAAAGAGAGAAAGACAAGCTCAGACATGCCCACGACAGTCACAAATCCTGGGAAGATCCCGGAGAGAAATAACAATTCCAACCACTTTCAACCTGAATGAAACGTTACGTCAAAAGGAAGGACTATCACAGATTGAGAATGAATTAAAACAGCTAATGTGCATGGTGTTCTCTTCTCTTACTATAATGGTTGATGTTTCCATTATTTCACTGTGTGTGTTTTATTACACAGGTGTCTGATGCCTGACATCCAGGATTCTTTAGCAGGGTTCATTTTTCTCGCATATGTGGCAAAATATTTTGCTGTGCGACCTGGAATTGTCATTTTGGAGCACCAGTGCACATATTTAAAAAAAATAATAATAATGTACGATCCAAGCTTTAATATCTTAAATATTTCTCATTGTGCTCCTAAATGTTCTTGCGTGCGCTCCTAGATTTTTCAACATAGGTGCACACGTGCTCCTTCTAAAAAAGGTCAGCGTAGAGCCAGCCCTATTTAGTACATAAACAGGTTTACTTTGCAGATAAGATGGGGTTGAGGATGATACACTTATTTGACAAGATAGCACTCTGGTAAAAGAGGATATGGTTATCCACAGCCAGCTGAGCAGCATATTAGAGCTACGGCATTTTCTGACACAAAACTTGTCACTATTTTGAAATGTCCTCTGTTTAAAGCACTGAGAACAACAGACCAAAGTATAAAAAGGTCATGTCTTATAACACAAGAACATAAAAGGTAGCCTATACCATAGAGGCTGTAGTTACATATCCATCAGAGACCAATGAACAACTCGCTCTGTGCTTTTACTCTCCTGTTCATTCTCTACGGTTTTGTTTCCATCCAGTGGCGGATGTTGGTACGGCACCCCACCCCAGAGATGACATTATACAGAGTAGGTTGGGTGCTGTCATTCAATGGAGCAAGACGGGACATTCCATTTTCTACTGTCTCTTGTATTACATTCAACAGATTGAGAGCACTGAAATGCTAATCATTGTAAAAGTCCCAAGTGCGTAAACCCTTCCAATCTGGCACTCCAGGCAAGCCCAGTCAAATGCTTAACGCTTAACGTTTTGGCGGCAAGAAAACTAAGACTGTTTGAACCCAGGTCTGCTTCATAGAGGTCAGTCTACCCCTTATCTGGAGGTTATCACACTGAGATCAGACTGAAGTCACACACAGACATAAACGTGACATATCAACCTCCATGAGTCATGCGGCTCTGGTTATTCAAAGTATGATCTGACACCAGGCAGAGTTAGCCTGGGGCAGGAGAAAACCTTTTACAAATCGTATGTGTTATGGATGGTGACCATGGCGTCGCAAAGGAGTGGGCAATGAGAGCTGACCCACTAGGCAGTTCAACGTCTAGTTTTGATTTACAGTACATTTGGTTGAGTTGTTAATTAACGTGAATTCAACGTGACAAGAAAATGGCACCATCTCATTGGATTTAGGTTAAAAAGTAAGGAGAAAAAATATATAAAAATCCCTAACGTTGATGACTTCTTTCAAATCCAATCAGTTTTCTAAGTTGATTCAATCAGTTTTTCCACTTGGAAACAATGTTGATTCAACCAGTTTTTGCCCAGTGGGGAAGCTCTTACCTAAACAATGTATAGTCATGACCGAAATTATTGGCACCCTTAATAAAGATGAGAAAAAAGACTGTATAAATATTACAAATACTGAGATATATTGTATGCTCAACATTTTTGGGAAATTATATTATATTAATACAATTGCTCACAGAAAAAATATTTTGTTGAACAAGTAATTTAAAAAAAAGATGGGTATCAACATTATTGAAAGTCCGGAGATGGGATGGCTACCACAAATGTTTTATTTTGTGGCCAACTAACCATTTCTTTGTAGATTTTGATGTATTCTTGAGGTAATTTTCTTGCTGGAAGATCCACTTGCGGCCAAGTTTCAGCCTCCTTGCAGCAGCAACCAGGTTTTTGGCAAAGATGTACTGTAACTTTGGGCTCCCAAGTGGCGCAGCGGTCTAAGGCACTGCATCTCAGTGCTGGAGGCACTACAGACACCCAGGTTTGAATCCAGGCTGTATCACAACGTGCCGGGATTGGGAGTCCCGTAGGGCGGCGCACAGTTGGCACAGCGTCGTCCAGGTTTGGCCAGTGTAGGCCGTCATTGTAAATAAGAATTTGTTCTTAACTGACTTGCCTAGTTAATTAAAGGCTAAATAAAAATACATTTTAAAACTTGGTAAAGTTCATGATGCCCTTGACCTTAGCAAGGGCCCCAGGACCAACAGCCCCACAAAATCAAATATCCACCACCATATCTTATGAGGTTTTCTTCTGCATATGCATCCTTCTTTTAAACGCCAAACCCACCACTGGTGTGTGTGACCAAAGAGCTCTATTTTTGTCTAATCTGATCATTGCACCCGGGTCCAATCCAAGTGCCAATGCTGTTTAGCAAACACCAGGTGTTTACATTTGTTGCCCAATAACGGCTCCTATTGGCATGGAGGTGGCGTCTATTTGTAGATTTGGAATCTTGGTGACCCCAGGATGCGACCAAGTTCGGTAATTCTCCAACGACGACCCTTGCTCTTTTCTTTGCCTAACCATCTTCCTCACTGTGATTGGGGACAAGTTACAGTTGGGTCCTCTACCAGACCTGCTCACCACTGTTCCAGTGGTTTTAAACTTTGTAAATGTTACCTAGTAGTTTCCTTTTCCCCATTGTGATGGATGACAAATGGATTAATTTTTACCCCAGTGAAACAGGAAGCCATGAAAGTTTTGGTTCATTTAAAGAAATGGTTCTTTAAATGATGCATTTTGTGTTGCCATGAATAAGTGGCCAGTGACACTTTGCTTCAGGAGGAGTTGTGATATGCAAAAAAACACATTTCCATTACACATGTGTGTAACAGGACAAATATCTTCAAAACTTGACTGCTGACATGCAAAACAGTTTGGGACTGTATCAACATTGGACTAATGAGAGGAGAAAAAAAACAGTTACCCTTTAAGCTGAGATTAATAAAAAAATATATACTATGTTAATGCTGATTCAAGTTTGTTTGATTTTATTTATAAGACTCGTGTCACGTCCTGACCAGTATAGGGGTTATTTGTTATTGTAGTTTGGTCATCACGTGGCAGAGGGTATTTGTTTTATGTGGTTCGGGGTGGTGGTTTGCTTAGAAGGGTGTTTGATTTATTATTGCCGGGTTTTGGGTTATGTTCTATGTTCTTTCTAGTTTAATATTTTCTATGTTAGGTATTGGACTCTCAATTGAAGGCAGGTGTTTGTAGTTGCCTTTGATTGAGAGTCCTATAATTAGGGATGTGTTTTGTTTGTTAATTGTGGGTAGTTGCGTTTCGCACTGCTGTTGTAAGTATAGCCTGTGAAACTTTTGGTCTGTTGTTTCTTTTTCTCGTGTTCACATTTATTTAATAAATATATATGATGAACATGCAACCCGCTGCGCCTTGGTCCTCTCTACATAACGACAGCCGTTACAACTCGTTAGGGGTGCTAATCATTTTTATCTTTTTTTAGATTTGTTTTATTACTTGTTAAACAAAATATTTTTCTCTGAGCAATTGTATTAGTAATATAATGTTCCCATACATTGGCCAGGTCGCAGTTGTAAATGAGAGCTTGTTCTCAACTGGCCTACCTGGTTAAATAAATGTAAAAAACTCAGTATTTGCATTATTTATTTTACAGTCTTTTTTGATCATCTTTATCAAGGGTGCCAATCATTTCGGTCGTGACTGTAAATGTAAGCTCTTAGGGACTCTAAACCTTACACAGTGCTCGATTCACTGTTTTGAATAAAACTTGAATCAAAACAGTGATATGAGCAAGAGCTGGGGAGATCAGTATGTGGGCTTCTCTTTTCTTTGAAGTTCTCTCATTATTCCCACACGCCTGCCACACAAGACATCGTGAAGTTTTAAAATGAAGTTGAAAAATGTATTATTTCAGCTGTGACTCTGGCCATTTTAAAACGTAGATAACTATGAATGTACAGTATAGTTATTAACACACTTTGACATCCTTCTCTCTTCTCTTTAACGGCTGTTGCAAAAGAGGAAATCCACTCTGAACACAAAACCCATTCCAGTAACCAAACAATACATCACACTTGACAGATCACTGTGCAATAACTCAATGACTCATAGAAAAACGACCAATATATAATTCTAATAGAGAATTGTTCTTCTTATGGGGGCACACTGTCATAGGCCCAGCAAACTGACCCTATGACCCCATTACTTCATCAAGCTCACCTCTTTCTCCCTCACTTCCCTTAACCAGGACCTCGGTGCTGCTGAGATCCACGGCGGTAAAGGTGTCCATCCCTGGAGAAGAGATCAAAGACAACATGCATTAGTCATGGTTTATAGGCCGGCATTGTAAACAAGCATTTGTTCTTAACTGACTTGCCTAGTTAAATAAAAGGTTCAATAAAAAATGGTTACTACTAGTTTAACACGTATTACCAGTTTGACCACGAGTTAATGTACATTAGCTAGATGCTCATTATTATTTCTTTGGGTAGTTCAGTTTCTCTTTCCCTCTGCATTGTTAGGAATGGCCCGTAAGTAAGCATTTCACTGTTAGCATGGGATGAAGCATGGGATGAATAAAATCTAAATCAAGATTTACAGAAGTGTTTTGGTGATGTCTTGTGTACAGGCTTCTACAAAGTCTAAGTTCCCCTATTAATGTGCAGTAAATGATCATTGACATCATCATTGATGATGACAGTGTAAATTAATGTAGAGAGTATTCTCATCCATACAGATGTATAATACATGTTTTATTCTATACATATTCTATGTAATTCTATGTTGTCACCCTTCTGTGTTGAGGAGTTGTCAAACACGGCATCAGGACCCGCAGTACTCAGAGGCAGATCCTCATGCCCGCCTCGGAGATCTACGGAGTACCTCTGGATACACAACACACACTTCAATGGGCTACAAAACATACAGGCATCTACAGACATCGTTGAATGCAAGTGTTTGGTGTTAGTACAAAGTCAAGCTGAAGATTTGTTATAGAATGTTAGAATTGATTAGATTGCGGAATTGAATTTGACAAACAGCATACACCTTACTCACCCTTGATGTCTTCTTTGTAAAGAAGCATGCTGCTACAAGCACACAGGCAGTGATGATGATCACAATGAAGATGATCAATCCTATTAAGAAACAGAAAACAATCAATTGTTGAGCAACAAGATAAAGGCCATGCAAGTCATTCTGGACCTAAATGTTAATGTTATATATAATGTGGGTTAGTCTGACAAATGATAACCAATTCAGATTTGGTTTCAGAACACACACCGTTGGGCAAGTTTGAGCCATTTTTTAAATGCAATCACGTTACCAATGTGGGGCGATTTTCTCCCAGAGGGTTTTGGTTGAGCAGTTCCCGCCAAACCTTTTAAATAAAGAGAAGATAAAAGTTGCGTACTGATGGATTCACTTCACAGTGGATTCACTTCACTCGGGTGAGATCAACTCACCTGTATTCTTGGTGGTGCTAGTAGCAGAATTGCCAGCAGTTGTACTGCTGGCCTCTGCTGGGGGCTTTGATGTAGAGACTTCCATTGGTGAGGGCCAGGATGTAGGTCCTGGAGATGCATCTTGAGAAAAATGACTGTTACTTTACCTCCACCAAAGCAGGTAGGAAATTAGCATCGATCAGAGATGGAGCCAAGACTTTGACCCCTCGAGACTGTATCGACTGGTCTTGAGTGGTCTCAAGACCCACGACAACGAGGTCAAGACTCCATCTCCAGTATCGACCACTGACCATAAACTGACCATACAGTGAAAGCAGCAACTCCAACCTACCTGAACTGGTCTTCAGTGGTGTGGTTACCATGTGGTTAGGCCTCCCGGTGGAATTGGTTATAGGGCCGTTATCAAACATTAGATCAGGAAGGCTTGGGGTTATGGCGGAAAATGTCAAATCATTGTTGTCTACAGCCATGGCATGTCCTGGAGTGGCTGTGTCGTTGGCTGAGTTGGAGGCTGAGGTGGGCTGGGTTACAGTGGGATTGACTGGCTGTGTCTGGGCTGTGGTGGTAGAAGCCAGGATGAGACCTAGAAAAAGACATGGGTATGGTTTAGAATCAGTGTTGGGGAGTAGTGAACTACATGTAGTTCAACTAGTCATATTAATGACATTTTGCTGTAGCTTGGTGGTACTGTAGTTGAACTAAATTCACATCTTGGTAGTGTTTTCGGTAGTTCATTACTTTGTTGCCAAGTAGTGGTGTAGCTAAGTACTGGAACTACACACTACTTGTTTTTTGCAGTAAGAAAATAAAGTATGGGTGAAGTAGGAAATCATTGCCTTTCTTTTTTTCGGTATCAGAGTTTGGGAAACCCTGGTCTACGATATTTCTGATTTAGAATTGATCATTATCACAAAGTAGCGAACAACTTTTTTTTTTTTTAGTTAAAACAACGTTGTAGTCACATTATGCATATTGAGCAACAACTGTCTCGTAGACGGGGCACCGATCCATAAGAAGTTTAAGTAAACTATATTTCCCTTAAGGTAGGGCTCTACAGCGCAACCTTTTTACGCATATGCGCCTAATTATTTTGCTGTGAGACCTGGAATAGAAAAATGAAGGATGTAATATCGCAAATATCTTTCATTGTGCTCCTAAATTTATTTGTGTGCGCCTGCATTTTTCAACTTAAGCGCACCCATGCTCCTCGTAGAGCCCTGTAAGGGTAGCTTTAGTGTAGCTCATCTTCTTCCAATGTAAAGTCACTGGGAGTTTGCTAAACTATGATTTCAGAGTAGCTTCCCCCAACACTGTGTAGAATATAGTGAGAAGAAACCATTGCATAGATAGAGCATTGATTATATCAGCAGATTTCTGGCAGATAAACTGAATTGACAAAACCAGTTGAGAAAACAATCTCGTATTTGTATAATAACCTGTGCAAAATAATCAAAGACTTGATCTTAACTATACAAAAATAAGCAAAGGACATCAAAGTAATGTTATACTAGATAAAGTTCAACAAGTAACCTAGTGGTTAAGAGTGTTTGGCCAGCCCCAAAAAATAAAATCTATTTTTGTTATTATTTTTAAGATAAAAAAATAGCTTTTAGACAGTAAACGAAAGGTCTCTGGTTCGAATCGCCGTGCCGACTAGGTTGATGTGCTCTTGCACAAGGGCACAACTACATGTCTCCTGTCAATCGCCCTGGAAAAGAGCGTATGCTAAATGACTAAAATGTAAACATACTGTAAATGTCGCAAAAACAGAGAAAGGCAGAGAGGCAGCTTACCCGAAAGGACAATCAGACAGGGAAAAGTAAACTGTATTTTGTCCATTTTGAGTAACCCTTGTGTATAGTTATCTTTCCCTGTTACTCTAGTAGCCTGCTGTAGACTGTGTCACTAACAGAGTGAGGAAATGCAGTGCAGTCTAGTGCATCCCTCTCAAGATGCTGGGCCATGAAGCCACAGAGAACATTCACCGCCACAGGATGTAAAATAGAGAAATAGCTTTGCTCGAAATAGTACTGGGGGAAATTACAAACTTTTATGCAAAACTACTCCCCCTCCCCTTCGGGTTCAGAATTCAGACATTCTCTCAAAAGCAGAGGAGTGATGCTTTTCTATCATCTAGGATTCTGCCCATACCCAACCCCAGACATGTATTGTTTGATTCCATCATTAAAAGTGGACGCTGAATTTCATTCCTGATGCATGTGTGTGTTGTGGTGTATTTGTGTAATACAGTACCCTTACAACACCCTTATCTTATGACTGCATTGGGTCATGTCTGTCTTTATCAGGTTGCCACAGATACTTGTTGCTGATCTGAGTCATCATGCTGTATTTTATCTTTATTTAACCAGGTAGGCAAGTTGAGAACAAGTTGAGAACAACTACGACCTGAGAACAATTGCGACCTGGCCAAGATAGAGCAAAGCAGTTTGACACATACAACAACACAGAGTTACACATGGAGTAAAACAAACATACAGTCAATAATACAGTAGAAAAATAAGTCTATATACAATGTGAGCAAATGAGGTGAGATAAGGGAGGTAAAGGCAATAAATAGGCCATGGTGGCGAAGTAAATACAATATAGCAAGTAAAACACTGGAATGGTAGATTTGCAGAAGATGAATGTGCAAAGTGGAAATACTGGGGTGCAAAGGAGCAAAATAAATAAATAAATACGGTAGGGGAAGAGGTAGTTGTTTGGGATATTTATAGATGGGCTATGTACAGGTGCAGTAATCTGTGAGCTGCTCTGACAGCTGGTGCTTAAAGCTAGTGAGGGAGATAAGTGTTTCCAGTTTCAGAGATTTTTGTAGTTCGTTCCAGTCATTGGCAGCAGAGAAATGGAAGGAAAGGCGGCCAAAGTAGGAATTGGCTTTGGGGGTGACCAGTGAGATATACCTGCTGGAGCGCGTGCTACAGGTGGGTGCTGCTATCGTGACCAGCGAGCTGAGATAAGGGGAGACTTTACCTAGCAGGGTCTTGTAGATGACCTGGAGCCAGTGGGTTTGACAACGAGTATGAAGCGAGGGCTAGCCAACGAGAGCATACAGGTTGCAGTGGTGGGTAGTATATGGGGCTTTGGTGACAAAACGGATGGCACTGTGATAGACTGCATCCAATTTATTGAGTAGGGTATTGGAGGCTATTTTGTAAATGACATCGCCGAAGTCGAGGATCGGTAGGATGGTCAGTTTTGCTTTGTTGCGAAATAGGAAGCCAATTCTAGATTTAACTTTGGATTGGAGATGTTTGATGCGAGTCTGGAAGGAGAGTTTACATTTGTAGTCGTCCACATATTCTAGGTCAGAACCGTCCAGAGTAGTGATGCTAGACGGGCGGGTGCAGGCAGCGATCGGTTGAAGAGCATGAATTTAGTTTTACTTGTATTCAAGAGCAGTTGGAGGCCACAGAAGGAGAGTTGTATGGCATTGAAGCTCATCTGGAGGGTTGTTAACACAGTGTCCAAAGTATTTATGTCGTCTTTGTAACCTCTCAGTTATTTCCTTTGAAGGCAACAGACAGCAGGCACATACAGCGATGATGGAGCTCATGCAATCTTTTTCAGGACAAATAACAACATCTCTACTGTTAATAGCAGTAGTCAGTACACTCACAGGAAAAAAGGTGCTATCTGGAACCTAAAAGGGTTCTCCAGCTGTCCCCATAGGATAACCCATGAATTAACCCTTTTCTGTTCCAGGTAGAACCCATTTGGTTCCAGGTAGAACCCTTTCCACGGAGGTTTCTACCTGGAACCCAAAACATCTCCAACTGGAACAAAAAGGGTTCTCCTATGGGGACAGCAGATTAACCCTTTTTTCTAAGAGTGTATTGATAGCCGATTTAAAGGCCTCTGGCACACTCCTCATCCTCTCCAGTTGACTAATAAATTATACTTTGATACCAATTATTGGTATGCAGTCAAACAAAACACTGCAAAATCGTGGACGTTTTTCTTACAAGCCAGAATATTGAATACAATTTCAATTTACTCTACAAGTTGTCTACCTGTGCGGTTGGTCCATCAACTGCTCGAAATTTGAGGCAAAATATCCACAGGACATAATCGTTAACCCGACTTTTTAAAGCACCAGTACTGACATTTCTTACACCTAGCACATGCGCAAAACCGCATGCAGGGCGTGAACGTCAGATATAATATTTGATTTGATTGTTTGTCACATGCGCTGATGCACCGAATACAACAGGTTTACTTCCGACCTTCTTCACATGCCTCCAGTCATGATCAAACACATCTTGATTGTTACACACATAGACCCACGTTTTGAAGTCGGTTTAATACCATACCCACAATAACCCTTACCTAACCATTTTACATGTCAACTTCAATGGGGGGTAGGGATGTCCCAAAGTTCCCAGATTGCAAGGACCCAATTGGAGGCATCGCCCACCTTTCTTGACATGGAAACAATGGGCGAGTTCGTTATGCATGGACCCATCCCCCGGGTGGAGTTTAACATTTTAGACCATTCCATTGGTCCTTACATGAAATCCCTACCGGGCCATGCTAAACGAACTCGCCCATTCTCCCAGAGAAAACGAGCACAAAATGATCCGTTTACAAATAGACAAAAACAATGAGACGACAACAACACAAAAACGTACCTGGGGCCTGTTGCACAAAACTAGGATAAGGGATTAAGCCAGGATATCTTGGTGATCCTGGCTCAATTGATCCGTAATCCGGTTGCACTAAAGATGGATAGGGGGCAGGAGGATATGTTATGGTATAAATTACCATGGAGATTTATTCTGTGGAGCTAGCCTGCTCCAGACCAGGCTAAATTCCAGGATCTATTTAATCTCATCCCTAATGTCAGTCAGCAGTCACCACAAATGGAAACCAATAGTTATTTCACTGCTCACTATACATTGTTATCACATATAACTAGACCCACTGTCATTATTTAAACGTTTGTGATAATTAATTTCAATGATTTTGGATAAAAAATAATTTTTAGATTATGTTGCTATCATTAGATAATTTACAGTTTCCCATAGACTATAAGGCTATATATAAAATGATAGAATATTAGGGCCACAGAGGGGAAAAAAACACAAGTAATAATATTGTAACCGGTTGTTTTAAAGGAGGACAGTTGTTAAAATGACAGATGTGGGGCATTTCGTGAAATTGTACTTCAGTATGGTTTCATAAACAAAGACATGCTGATGTGCCAGAATATTAAGTATCACATTGTCATAAGTATCAAAACTGTAAAAACAATATGTAGCTTTTCTGCAGAAAGAACCAGCCTCATAAATTTATGACTTTATCCTTTTTCTTCAGTGTGGCCCTAGTACTCTGTCATATAAACAAATACACATTCCATATGAATATAAAAACACAATGTGTAACATTATGTTCCTTTATTGAATAAGGACAAAACAAAGCAGGTAAACCATCAGCTCCTTTCAAAACTGAAGTCACAGTGACTACAAGATGGAAAGCACAGAATCCAAGCATATTATACAAAATGATACATACACATTCAAAGGTCTGTATATAACACACCCTGCATGTCTGCACACTAAAATAAATGCAGGACAAATCCATACACATCAACTGAACAGACAAATGAATGGATGCAGTAGCCTCCCTGCAGCCTTGTATTACACACAGTATACCGCACAAACATCATAAGAGGCCAAATTCGTAAAAAAACGAACCCAAAAAAAACCCAATTCCTCTGCCACCGCAGGACATATTTAACCAAAATTGAAAGCACACATACTAACTAAAATAATTCAACACATATTGGTCCCTCAGCAGCCGACCACTGTCGTCATCAGGGAAGATTGCCGGATTGTCCCAGTCCATGGCTGGTGGCACTCTGGGGGCCCTCTCCTTCCTCAGGCAGGCCACATTGTGGAGGACAGCACAAGCCACAGTAATATCACATGCCCTAACAGGGCTGACCCTTAATTTGTGAAGGCAGTGAAAGCGTGCCTTCAGGAGGCCAAAGGTCATTTCAACTCTGGCCCTGGTCCTGGCATGGGCATGGTTGTAGGCCTGCTGTGCTTCCTGGGGGTCTGTGAAAGGTGTCAGGAGAAAAGGCTGGCAGCCATACCCCCTGTCTCCCAGCAACACACCAGAGAATTCACCTGTCAACACAAAATCTCATCATTACTACCTCATAAACACAGTGATATTCTTGACACAGCCATGATGGTTATAAATAGGGGTTGTGTGGCTTACCTTGTGATAGGCACTGATAGATTTCAGAGGCCCGAAAGATTCTGGAGTCATGGACTGAGCCAGGCCATTTTGCCACAACATTGCTGATCACACAGTCAGCATTGCAGACCATCTGAAATCATAAGATGAGGAATATTACACCAATCAATGCACATCACTGGCAATGCAGAGTGTTCATCAATGGACAATATCAAAAAGTTATGTTCACCTGAACATTAATGCTGTGAAAGGATTTCCTATTCACAAAATCGGCCTCATGGGCACCTGAGGGGGCTTTTATCCTTATGTGTGTGCAGTCCACTGCACCAATGACATTGGGGAAACCTGTCACACAAAGTAATGAGTATCCTACTATGTGTTAACAGTTGTCCTGTAATTTGTAGATCCTCTTACCTGCAATCCTATAGAACTCCTCTTTGATGTCACAGAGTCTTCTGTGGCCAGGGAAGGAGATGAAGACATCTGCTAATGCTTTGATAGCCAGACACACACTCCTTATTGTGCGGCAAATTGTGGCCTTGTTCAGCTGTTCTGCATCCCCCACTGAGTACAGGAAGGCTCCACTAGAAAAAAAGCGCAAGGCCACACAAACCATTTGCTCCACACTCAGTGCATGGCTCCGTGCAGTGCGGTGCTTAATCCTGGGACCCAGTAGTCTGCATAGATACCTGATGCCATCTGCAGAAAACCTGTATCTTTCATATAGATGGTCATCAGGGAAGGCCAGTGGGTCCAACCGGTCCCTGAAGACCCTTTCTCGCCTGAAGGCTCTCCTCAGCACAAGTGCTTCTTCATCCACCACATCTCGCACGAATGGGCATGCCATTGTCAGAGCAGAAAGGAACACACAATTTTGGGCCTTCATATAGGCTAGTGGCCACACCTGGTGCTGGGGGGGTGGGCAAAAGAGGGCGATGCCTTATAACGATGACTTGGTTGTACTGATTGCTGGGAAAATAAAAAAAACCTTAGAAAGATGCCACCGTCCTGTGTGCTCACAATAAGAGCTCATATGTCATGGCTCACTTGACTTTACGAGAATATACCTAATTTTTATTTTGAGCTGTGTCATCTTCTTGGAGCTGGGGGAGGAAAGAAAAATAATGATTAATACATTTGTGTTACAGTTAGCATACAGTGTACATTGAAGGCATATCTCACCTCCCTCTCAAGTTTTTTTATTTCAAGGTCCAGTTTCCTAATTGTCCTCTTTTTTATTTCGGACTCCAGTGCAAGATTTTCCATCTTTTTCTTCTTGTACTGAATGTCTATGTCTGCCAGTTCTATTTGGCGCCGGAGGTGGTTGCCATACAACTTTCTGATAGCTTGTGAGCTCTGTGAACACAATACAATTAGCGCAGCTGGAATTTGGCAGGATGTGGTGTCCTTTTATTAATACGCACTATGTTGCCAGGCTGGTTTTCCCACTGTATAGCATCTGGGTCCTGTAAAAGAAATTAGATTTTTTGATGAGGACTCCTCACCATTGTAGAGTAAATAGTACTTTCACAGTCTTAACATGATACCTCATGCCTTCTGGAATCCAGAGAGATGGTCTCCTCCTCATCATCGTCTCCATCATGTGCTGTTGCTGCTGCACTGGGGCCTTCACCCTATCACATTTAATCGGATTCATATTGAAGCTAGTAGACAAGACATGCCAGGCCTACAGTATGCCTTTGATGGAGTACTCACTGGATCAGCATCGTCTGGTGCTTGTGCTGGTGGCTCTAACAGGAACACAGTGCTGCCAGACACTGCAAGGCAATAGGTAAACCAAAGTCAGACAGTCCAAATTGATTCAATATGAATGTGGTTGTATCCCATGTAGAGATGGAAGGACATACCTTGAATGAAGCGGTTGGCATCTTGGGAGGAACCTATGCTCGTCTCTTTCCCCCCAGGGATCCCCTCTAAGACGGGCCTGCCTTTATTTAGCTCCAAGGCCATGTCCTCTGCTGGGGTAAGGTCAGCCTTTGGTGACCCACCACCCGTGCCTTGTCTGTGGGTATTCTTTTTCACTGCTAAAACAGTACAGACAATGTGTGAGCAGGCACCTTCTGGGTACAATATATGCTTGTGCTTTGTTAAATATTAGTCAGGGACCATACCATTCTGCAGAATGTTCTTGTATTTGATTTTGACCTGCTGCCATGTCCGTTTTGGCCCGTTCATGTTTAATCTACACACACACACACACACACACACACACACACACACACACACACATTTAATGGAGTCACACTGCAAAAAATTACTTGGTATTTTTGTCTTGTTTTCAGTAAAAATATCTAAAAATCTATCATAGCTTTATACAGTGTGATGGAGTTACTTTACACAATTTCACTCATATCTGCAGTGCATTTCAATTAAAAATTTAACCGTTTCATAATTACAGTACAACTGCATTTTTGGAGATGTGAATTAAATATTTGAATTGTAATTGTGATGTTTCAGCGGAGCGGTGACTGTGTAATTGTGCACTACTTACGCATTCAGGCGGTCTGCAATACTTTGCCACGCTTTTTCTCTTTGCTTTATCACTGTGGCGGTGTTGCCTTTCTTCTTAATTATATCTTTTACCTCCTCGTATGCCTCCATGAGGATTTGTGCTTCCGACGGGGAAAAGTACGCGGCTCTAGTTGCCATGGTAAATCAGTTAATCTGTGATCTGTGGCGGGGTCTATTTGAGTGAGCCGTGAGCGCGCACCTATCCAGGATTGGTTTCACCTGGCTTAATGAATCCGTGTCTGCTCATCCTGGCTTGGTCTTTGTGCAACCAATTAAGCCTGGACGCACATGTTTTGGCTTCATTGAGCTCAGCTGAGTCATTTATCCCGGATGTCTTAATTCTACTTTTGTGCAACAGGCCCCTGGTTAACGACAAGATTAACAACAACAACAACGTACCTGTGTGATGACAAAACGTAAAACAGCAGTAGTGTTGAAGGACTCTCACTCCTCTATAAAATAAAAGGATACAAACATTATAATAAAAATTGGACGGGGATCACACGAGAACACGAGAACTAAAGTAATGGCAAACAAGCTAGCATTAAAACGGCAAAAAATAACCAAAATACATTACGACATGCTTGGTCAAATGTTAATTTCACTGTAGATTACCACATTAAGTGATGACTGGGTCACAATAATAGGCTATAACAATCAAAGTAATTTCATTCGAAAGGAGCAGACAACTCTCCAGGCTACCATTTTCCTCCAACATGGAGGTAATTTGTGCTCAAGCTATAACAACTGAACGGCAGGCAAAGGTCCACAATGTCAGTCAAAGACTATTACAAAACATTCAAAACTAATATATATTATAACTAATGGCTCTTACATTAATGTACAATGTAAATATTGCCAGAAGTTTGGCCTGAAATATTGCCTACAACAAATATTCCTAATAATGGTTGTAAAGGTCAAAGGTCAGGAATATTATTTGGCTAAACTTTATTATGGCAGAGATATGGATACATTGACAAGATACTTATGTCTAGGCCCTAACAATGGGATTCGTTGTCCACGGAACGGAACGGCGGGCTGTCAAGCTACCGCCTATTCCTCTCGTTGGATTGGTGGATACATCTCGTTATTTGAATAATTTTGGGAATATTCTATGAGAGGTTTTGACCTCAAACGCCTGCATATAAACAAAAGTAAATATGCATAGACGTCTCCAAAATAAAGTGTTTTTTTTCTCAAAGTTGCCGCGATGTCACGTGCATTAAAATAAATAAGCCTCAGGTATCAAAATATAAATTCATGTTGATCTTGATTAAATTCGACACTCTTATTGCTCCCCATATAAAAATTCCTCACCTGCTTAATAATTAAGGATCTGCTTCAAGTGGACAGATTTTGGGCAGAGATATGGCTCTCGCTTCAACTCCCTTTCTCTGATTATGACCAGGGAGGAGGTGAGAACCTTGGGAGTGTGGTGCCGGGGAAATAACCTCTCACCCAACGTCAACAAAACAAAGGACCGCAGTGGAGAAGGTGGAAAGCTTCAAGTTCCTCGGCGTACACATCACTGACAAACTGAAATGGTCCATCCACACAGACAGTGTGATGAAGAAGGCGCGTAATTGAGAGCATCCTGTCGGGCTGTATCCCCGCCTGGTATGGCAATTGCACCTCCCACAACCACAGGGCTCTCCAGAGGGTGGTGCGGTCTACCCAATGCATCACTAGGGCCAAACTACCTGCCCTCCAGGACATATACAGCACCTGATGTCACAGGAAGGCCAAAAAGATCATCAAGGACAACAACCACCCGAGCCACTGCCTGTTCACCCCTCTATCATCCAGAAGGCGAGGTCAGTACAGGTGCATCAAAACTGGGGCCGAGAGGCTGAAAAACAGCTTCTATCTCAAGGCCATCAGATTGGTCATCATATGTATATACTGTATTCTATTCTACTGTATCTTAGTCTATGCCGCTCTGACATTGCTCGTCCAAACATTGCTCGTCCATATATTCTTAATTCCATTCCTTTACTTTAGATTTGTGTGTATTGTTGTGAAATTGTTAGATATAATTTGTTAGATATTACTGCACTGTTGGAGCTAGAAACACAAGCATTTCGCTACACCGCAATAACATCTGCTAAACATGTGTATGTGATTTGATTTGATTGGAGATCAGAATGCCAGTTTTATTTTTATCCACAAGAGGTCAGCATTGTATCAATAAAACCATCACCACAGCTCTCTCCTCTAAATCCAAAACGCTTTGTCAATGGAGCTTTTGAGAGTGTCTTGGCAACATCTGACCCAACAGTGAGACAGACGCTGCTGGTACCTTTGGGCGGAAAGTTGGACTCTGACTCAGTCCTCAAGAAACATTCCATGTCAAATGATTTACACTTTCCCCATTAAAACAAGCCAAAGTTCTGAGAAACCCTTTTAATCTCAAATAATGTGCTAGTAATTCATGTAGCTAAACGTACAGTCAGTACAGGCCAGTGTTGATGTCTACAGAGCCAAAGTAGACAGAGTTGAGGCCGAAAGTAAAATAATATCTAAACCAATTGGTTCATAAGATCTCAACATTGGACCGGAGTGCGAGTGTGGTGCTGTGTGGTTAGGTCGAGGTGAGGTCTTGGGTTGTGGGTTGTTCCTGGGGTTTAGACTTGAGTGGAAGTTGAGGTTCTGTTTGGCCTGGTTGCTATAACATGGAGCAATACTAGTTCACCTTTTAGGGCTCATTAAGCTAAGTTTTCATGTTCTTTTGTCATGCACAAATATTTTAAAGATAAAAAAATAAATCTGTTTTGGTAGGCTTTGATATGATATTTTGATAGGCTAACTACAGCAATGCAGGGCAGAATAAAAAATATTGCGAAAACGTGTCTGGATGCAATAGGTTGCTGTGCCTGTGTATAGAAACGTTTTGATGGGTGGAGGAATACAGTGTGTAGTGCGAAGGAGTGTGTGTGTGTGTGTGTGTGTGTGTGTGTGTGTGTGTGTGCGTGTGCGTGCGTGTGTGTGTGTGTGTGTGGCAGATTGACGTTTATTTGGATGAACACAGAACTTAGCGATATCCGCTAGATAGGCCAGCTGCAAAGTCAAAATTGGCTATATTGTAAACATTTATGAAAACAGAAATATGCCTTTTGGTCTTAATTTAAGGTTAAGGTTAGGCATTAAGGTTAGCAGTGTGGTTAAGGTTAGGGTTAAGGTTAGGTTTAAAATCAGATGTTATGACTTTGTGGCTGCGCCAGCTAGTGACCACTCTGCAGAGCTCCCTCCAGAACAACATTCATGAGTATTCAGACCCCTTGACTTTTTCCACATTTTGTCACCTTACAGCCTTATACTAAAATGGATTAAATTGATTTTTCCCCTCATAAATCTACACACAATACCCCATAATGAGCAAAAACAGGTTTTTAGAAAAGTTTTATTAAAAATAAAAAAACTGAAATATTGCATTTGCATAAGTATTCAGACCATTCACTCAGTACTTTGTTGAAGCGCCTTTGGCAGCGATTACAGCCTCAAATCTTGTTGAGTATGACGTTACAAGCTCGGCACACCTGTATTTGCAGAGTTTCTCTCATTCTTCTCTGCAGATCCTCTCAAGCTCTGCCAGGTTGGATGGGGAGCGCCGCTGCACAGCTATTTTCAGGTCTCTTCCTAGAGATGTTTGATCGGGTTGAAGTCCAGGCTCTGGCTGGGCCACTCAAAGACAATTAGAGACTTGTCCCGAAGCCACCCTTGTGTTGTCGTGGCTGTGTGCTTAGGGTCGTTATCCTGTTGGAAGGTGAACCTTTACCCCAGTCTGAGGTCCTGAGCGTTCTGGAGCAGGTTTTCTTCAAGGATCTCTCTGTACTATCCTCCGTTTATCTTTCCCTCGATCCTGACTAGTCTCCCAGTCCCTGCTGATGAAAAACATCCCCACAGCATGATGCTGCCACCACCATGGTTCACCGTAGGGATGGTGCCAGGTTTCCTTCAGACGTGACGCTTGGCATTCAGGCAAAAGAGTTCAATCTTGATTTCATCAGACCAGAGAATCTTGTTTCTCATGGTCTGAGAGTCCTTTAGGTGCCTTTTGGCAAACTCCAAGAGAATGTCATGTGCATTTTACTGAGGAGTAGCTTCCTTCTGGCCACTCTACAATCCTGTCTTGGAGCTCTATGGACAATTCCTTTGACCTCATGGCTTGGGTTTTGATCTGACATGCACTGTCAACTGTGGGATCATATATGGACAGGTGTGTGCCTTTCCAAAAAATCATGTCCAATCAATTGAATTTACCACAGGTGGACTCCAATCAAGTTGTAGAAACATCTCAAGGATGATCAGTGGAAACAGGATGCACCTGAGCTCAATTTCGAGTCTCATAGCAAAGGGTCTGAATACTTATGTAAATAAGGTATTTCAGTTTTTTTATTTGTAATACATTTGGAAAAATTCAAAAAACCTGATTTCGCTTGTTATTATAGGGTATTGTGTGTAGATTGATGAGGAAAATGTTTTATTTAATCAATTTTGGAATCAGGCTGTAATGTAACAAAATGTGGAAAAAGGGAAGGGGTCTGAATACTTTCCGAATGCACTGTAGTCTCCCTGTCTGTGTCGGCCCCTGGGCCCTGGCCCTGTAAGAGCAGGGCAGAGTGCCGGGCTGGCTGGCCGGTGACAGGCCCTTGGCTCCCAGCCTCTCTCATACAGTGATCCCCTCGGGGCAGCCTGCCCAGCGAGCCACCAGCCCTTTCATACATTCCCCCACACTGCCCCCAGCCCCAGGCCTTTACCCACCCGCTGCCAACCAACGCAGAGCCACACAACCGTGTGTGCCACCCAGCGCTCCCCAGGCAGACCCAGACACCTGAGCTGGCACAGCAGAGAAGGAGAAGAGGGATGGAGGGAGGGATGGAGGGAGGGAGAGCCCAGCCAGACTTCTAGCCAGTCGGCCAGCCAGCGATCCCTGCACCCCGCTGCAGCTGTTCCGTCCCGCTCCACAACGCTCCCACTGTTCCACTTCCAATACAGAACTAATTAAAACTGTGCCCATCTCCGGCCCTGCCAGAACGCCCCCCCCCCCCCCCCCCCCCAACACACGCACTCACGCACGCACGCACTCACGCACACACACACACACACACACACACACACACACACACACACACACACACACACACACACACACGCACACACACACATACACACACACACACACACTCCTCCCCCCTCTACCCCCAACTCCTCCTCCCTCCTAAACCAACCCCAACAGCTGCCTCCACTGCACAGTTGAATTGAGTTATTGACCAGCCTAATTGTAAACTAAATTTACTGCTTTCGCGCTTTCTTCCATTGATTAAATCATCATGTAATTGATTCCTTCTCTGTGGGCTTCTCTCTGCTCTGCTCCCCCTTCCTACCTCATGTTCCCAGTATGCCTTTACAGAACTGCTTGAGAAATTAAGCGCAGGGCTGTGGTGCACCCTGCTGCCAGCAAGGCATATAAATACCAATTGTGCCATAATAGTAGGTGATCTTGGCCTAATTAAAAGATCTCAGTTATAATCTCAGAGGTCAGGAAATACCATATAAGGTCAGGCCACCAACTGACACGGTATTATCAGGTGTTCATTACATATCCCTGGTGTTATTGTTTTCCCACGTTGCCAACCTCCACGTTTGGGGCTCGGAAACCTTCCTCTTACCACAAAATTACACAACA
The DNA here is from genome assembly GCF_901001165.1 of Salmo trutta. Lineage (NCBI taxonomy): Eukaryota > Metazoa > Chordata > Actinopteri > Salmoniformes > Salmonidae > Salmo > Salmo trutta. The sequence goes on from NC_042960.1 coordinate 7,708,443, forward strand.
GTGATAGCTTCCTTCTGTAATTTCAAGGCAAATTTGTTGTTCCAGAGGACCAGAAATAGGTTCTAGCTTCTCTCTCTCGCATCCATCCACCCCATAATTGCCATGCAAAAAAATAATGAAGAGTGTTGCCTTCCAAGAGCAGCAACCCTCCTAGTCTCGGCCACTTCCTTTACCTTGTCCTCACCAAGCATTCCGATATAGATTAGCTGGAAATCTTTCCTGCTCTGCCAGGATAATCCCTTGACCGTGTATTAGGAATGATTTGGGCACACTGTATTCCGGCCAGAGCAGGACATGGCTGGACCTTAGTTTTCATTGCACCCCCCATGATTTGGGTGTTCCGATTGTTTTACATTGTTGAGGGAGGGGGGTCTTTTGTCGTTGAAGAGGGGGGCAAGAAAGTGGCCAATGTATATTACTTGTACTGTGGAAACAGAGTTCAAAGTCATCGTGTGGCCGTGAGTAGATGAATTAGAGTCACTGTTAAAGGGCAGAGTCGGAGCCCTCGGAGGAGTGTGTGTGTGTGAGTGTGTGAGTGTGTGGTTTGAAACCAGGGGGTCCCGGGAGTGAAGTTATTAAGAGGTTTGAAGTCTGAGGGGTATTTCCACATTTTTCAGCTACACCGACCGACGTTACCCACCGCAAAGCTGGGTTACATTCATCAGTCAGGATTGTTAGTAATATGAATGAGGATTTCAACAAAAGAGCGCTGCACGGCCTAGTGTGGGAGATGAAATATCTGTACGTGTTCCAGTGGAGACAGTGTTACATACACTCTTAGACAGTAAGGCTCCTTCTACCTGGAACCAAAAAGGGTTCTCCAAAAGGTTCTTCAATGGGGACGGCCGAAAACCCTTTTAGGTGTATAGACAGTGTGTATAGACAGTGATACATATGGAAAATCCAATATAGATGTGAGCTAGAGGATATAGGCATGATGTCCACAGTCGTTTCTGACAGCCCTCTGTCAGGTTCTATATACTGATCTGAGACTCTACAGTGCATTCGGAAAGTATTCTGACCCCTTGACGGTTTCCACATTTTGTTACATTAGACTTATTTTAAAATGCATGAAATACATTTTTTTCCTCATCAATCTACAAACAATACCCCATAATGACAAAACGAAAACAGACCCTTTGCTATGAGACTCGAAATTGTTTCCATTGATCATCCTTGAGATGTTCCTACCACCTGATTGGAGTCCACCTGCGGTAAATTCAATTGACTGGACATGATTTGGAAAGGCACACACCTGTCTATATAAGGTCCCACAGTTGACATTGCATGTCAGAGCAAAAACCAAAGCCATGAGGTTGAAGGAAGTGTCTGTAGAGCTCCGAGACAAGATTGTGTCGAGGCACAGATCTGGGGAAGGGTACCAAAACATTTCTGCAGCATTTAAGGTCCCTAAGAACACAGTGGCATCCATCATTCTTAAATGGAAGAAGTTTGGAACCACCAACACTCTTCCTAGAGCTGGCCGCCCAGCCAAACTGAGCAATCGGGGGAGAAGGGCTTTGGTCAGGGAGGTGACCAAGAACCCGATGGTCACTCTGACAGAGCTCTAGAGTTCCTCTGTGGAGATGGGAGAACCTTCCAGAAGAACAACCATCTCTGCAGCACCACCAATCGGGCCTTTATGGTAGTAGCAAGACGGAAGCCACTCCTCAGTAAAAGGCCCATGATAGCCCACTTGGAGTTTGCCAAAAGGCACCTAAAGGACTCTCAGACCATGAGAAACAAGATACTCTTTTGCCTGAATGCTAAGCGTCACATCTGGAGGAAACCTGGCACCATCCCTACGGTGAAGCATGGTGGTGGCAGCATCATGCTGTGGGGATGTTTTTCAGCAGCAGGGACTGAGAGACTAGTCAGGATCAAGGGAAAAGATGAACTGAGCAAAGTACAGAGAGATCCTTGATGAAAACCTGCTCCAGAGCACTCAGGACCTCAGACTGGGGCGAAGGTTCACCTTTCAACAGGACAACGACCCTAAGCTCACAGCCAAGACAACGCAGGAGTGGCTTCGGGACAAGTCTCTGAATGTCCTTGAGTGGCCCAGCCAGAGCCAGAACTTGAACCCCATCGAAAATCAAAATAGATGTGCAGCGACGCTCCCCATCCAACCTGACAGAGCTTGAGAGGTGTGTGTAGATTGATGAGGGGAAAAAATTATTTAATCCATTTTAGAATAAGGCTGTAACCTAACAAAATGTGGACAAAGTCAAGGGGTCTGAATTCTTTCTGAACCTGTGAAAGAGTGTCACACTAGGCTGTGTAATAGAACTGTATATCACGCCTGCTCTACTGCAGAGCTAGTGTGTGTGTGTGTGTATGTGTGTGTGTGTGTGTGTGTGTGTGTGTGTGTGTGTGTGTGTGTGTGTGTGTGTGTGTGTGTGTGTGTGTGTGTGTGTGTGTGTGTGTGTGTGTGTGTGTGTGTGTGTGTATGGCGAGCTAACATCAGGAGCAAATGGTCCTCTAACAAGATTTCTCATTTTATGACATGATCTGAAGCTGTGCCGGAGCTCCCTGGAGTGGGCCGGGTCAGCATGTATCATTTTAATTATTCATTCATGGAAACACACCGTGACTGTGTTGTATTACTCAGAGTGACTGTCTGGGTGTTGAAGCAGTGGCAGTCCCAGGCTGAGTCCCAAATGGCACCCTGTTGCGTATCTAGTACACTACTTTTGATAGGGCTTTGGTCAGAAGTAGTGCACTATATAGAGAATAGGGTGCCATTTGAGACGCCAACCCAGTCCCACACCGGGTACATAATACAGCATTAGACATGGAAAATCCCTTCCGGATGGGCCAGGCTGAGGGGAGAAAAGACGGGCTTATTTCACCTAAAGTGAATAGGACAGTATGGGTAAGACAGGGGTTTTAGTGGTTTAGCAGTTCAGTGCCTGTGTTTGAAAGCATGCTCTTTCAGCAACGTGGGTGGCAAGGTTTCTTCTTACTACCATCTCTCCCCAGTATTGTAGTTGGCTCTTTGCACTTGTCAGAGCCATTGCTCACTTGCTCGGAAAATGTTAATATTGTTTTATAATGAAAGCCGAGAGGGACGTTGTTGAATTCCCCCACACACACAGCACAGCCCGCAGGACCGGAGAGCTTGTTGTCATCGCAGATGTCCAAATTCAATTAGCATATTTATTGTTTTCCTATTTTTTTCCAAGGAGGGCATTCTCTCTACGCAGACGGTCCCAGTGCTGTGTTCCCGTAGCTACTCCTCCATGTGAAAACACAGTGTGTCACGTAAACACAGGACGGAGAACAACAAGCACAAGCAAAGAGAAACTTTCCACTCCTTCCTGATCCTCCTCTCTCTCTCTCTCTCTCTCTGTCTCTCTCTCTCTCCTCCCACTCCTTGTTGTCCTTTATTTGTAGTCTAACACTTGGCATTAAATCTTATTATTTTTTGGTAAATAAAGCTGTTTCTAGTAGGAATTACACACAACTTAGTGTGAGGTCCTTTTCATAAAGGGGGTCTGGAACCTTTCATCTAAAAGGTTTTCTATTTGTGCTGCTTTGAAAGAGAGAAATCAGGTTTTCTCGCGCTTCTGGGGGTGAGTTTGGGATTCTGTCTGGGCATTGTGGTGAGAGTTATTCCAAGAGGCTGCATTTGTTCCTTATTTTCCCCCTTTTGTTCTCAGCTATGCTGTAAGTAGTTCCAGGTCCCCCCCCCCCCCCCCACACACACATATACCCTCATCTGTGTGTGCATCTGTGTGCATGTGAGGGCAACGCGACATGACACCTGCTGTTGGGATGAATGGGGTCAGCGGCAGGGCCCATCCAGCAGCTGCCTCTTCCCACTGCAGCCACAGACACTCACAGTGCCAGATAGAGCCACGTTAGTACAGCCACAACCAGAACCACTGGGACTGGGGCCCATATAGTGCACAACACAGCGCCCCCTACCACCACTGCAACCTCAGGGAGAGCAGACAGTGCAGGAATGGGACATGTCATTATGCTGTCACTACAGAAAGGGTTAGGGATTAGAGAGGTGCTGAGAAACAAGACATCTGTTTTTTTGGTCTGACCTGTCTGTGCTCTCTTTCTCTGTGTGTGTGTGTGTGTGTGTGTGTGTGGAGCAGTGGTGGAAAAAGTACTGAATTGTCATACAAATATACCTTAATAGAAAATGACTCAAGTAAAAGTGAAAGTCACCCAGTAAAATACTACTTGAGTAAAAGTCTTAAAGTATTTGGTTTTAAAAGTACTTAAGTATCAAAGTAAATGTAGATGCAAAAAAATACTTAAGTATAAAAAGTAAAAGTACAAATAATTTTAAATTCCTTAATTACTCATTAAGCAAACCAGACGGCACTATTTTCTTGTTTTTTTAATTTACGTATAGACAGGGTCACACTCAGACATCATTTACAAACAAAACATTTGTGTTTAGTCAGTCCGCCAAATCAGAGGCAGTAGGGATGACCAGGGATGTTCTCTTGATAAGTGTGTGAATTGGACCATTTTCTGTCCTGCTAAGCATTCAAAATATAACGAGTACTTTTGGGTGTCAGGGAAAATGTATAGAGTAAAAAGTACATCATTTTCTTTAGGAATGTAGTGAAGTAAAAGTAAAAGTTGTCAAAAATATAAATATTAAAGTAAAGTACAGATACTTTCCACCTCTGATGTAGAGTGTGTGGCAGCTTGTTTTCCCTGATTTCCTGCCATGATGGGTCATGAAGTAGGCATGACCATGTTAGTACTGTAAGTCAGAAGTATTATTGTGGCCCAATATGGATTCAAAGGCAATTTTCTCTCTGGAATCCAAAATCATGAAACGTCTACAATCCCGATTGACTTCCATTCCCATGTGAAGGGCAAGTGAAGCCACAATACATTACAGAGCCCACACAGCAATAATAATTACAAAACACTTTAGTGGTTGGTCCCCGTTGAACAATTATACCTTTATTCCAGACATTTTACATCATCAAACAGACGATCTCTCAAAGTGCCTTAATTAATTAACACGACTCAACAAATACATGCATTTCAACAGCTTTCCGTTATGTAGCCTATCTATGATCCCATCTATGGACAAGTCAGGGAGATGCTGCTATCTATGATCCCATCTATGGAGAAGTCAGGGTGATGCTGCTGTTTATGATCCATCTATGGAGAAGTCAGGGTGATGCTGCTGTCTATGATCCATCTATGGAGAAGTCAGGGAGATGCTGCTATCTATGATCCCATCTATGGAGAAGTCAGGGTGATGCTGCTATCTATGATCCCATCTATGGAAAAGTCAGGGTGATACTGCTATCTATGATCCCATCTATGGAAAAGTCAGGGTGATACTGCTGTCTATGATCCCATCTATGGAGAAGTCAGGGAGATGCTGCTGTCTATGATCCCATCTATGGAGAAGTCAGGGTGATGCTGCTGTCTATGATCCCATCTATGGAGAAGTCAGGGAGATGCTGCTGTCTATGATCCATCTATGGAGAAGTCAGGGTGATGCTGCTGTCTATGATCCCATCTATGGAGAAGTCAGGGTGATGCTGCTGTCTATGATCCATCTATGGAGAAGTCAGGGTGATGCTGCTGTCTATGATCCATCTATGGAGAAGTCAGGGTGATGCTGCTGTCTATGATCCATCTATGGAGAAGTCAGGGTGATGCTGCTGTCTATGATCCCATCTATGGAGAAGTCAGGGTGATGCTGCTGTTTATGATCCATCTATGGAGAAGTCAGGGTGATACTGCTGTCTATGATCCCATCTATGGAGAAGTCAGGGTGATGCTGCTGTCTATGATCCCATCTATGGAGAAGTCAGGGTGATGCTGCTCTCTCAAGAAGAAGACAAATAAACTCCCTTATCTTTCCACCAGAGGTCAGCCTTTTATTAACAAATAATGACGTATACACTCCTCTCAAAGACTAGTCCGTATGGACTAATAGTCTCCTCATGTACACCCACTGGCTTGTCAGAAAATTAGCTAATCACTCACTACATGAAGTCCCTATCAAGATCCCTTATGCTGACAACATGTGTATTGTGAAATTGGTTACAAATGCCAAAGTAGCAGTATGGCAGTGCGTGTGAAACTTGTTCTTAACCGTGACCTTTTCCGAGACAACAAGCAGGGAAACTTAAACAAAGGAAAATTCCATGTCATCACAGAGCATTGGCAGGCAGACTACAGAGTGTGGTTCCTTGACGAGTGTGTTTGTCAAATGAGTGGCTTCTTTGACTGACATCAAACAGCAGACCACTAATGGCACCGTGTAGCAATCTAGGGTCTTTGTTGACTAACTGAAGAGAGGCCTGGCAGATGATAGGCTAAAACAGAACGTTACCACACTTTCCAGTTGTGAGGAATTCTTAGCATTACTCGGCCTTAACTATGTCGTGATAGTGAAACCACCTCAATTCACCCCACATTTACCTTGTGAAATGTCCTGTGAGGCTGCTTCAACACAAATGTATTTTCCTCCCGTAGTTCTCATGTGCTGCTTCAACACGGCCCGACCCAAAATGTCCGCCAGTAACTACTTCACAACAGTGTTATCAGTCAGAACCAGAGGCACCGTCAGAGCTGCGGATGTTGTGGTATGGGCCTGATCCTTTTGGAGAGTTTGTACCGGTAGTACATGGAGGTCTTGGACTGGGAGGCTCTCCTCGGGCCAGCACGTGTGGCCGTCGCTGGAGTAGTCCTCCAGACACTGACAGGTGTAGGAACCAGAGGTGTTGAAACACTAGGAATGACGGCTACACAGGTGAGTACTGTCCAGACACTCGTCCTTATCTGGGGAGAGAGAGGAAGATACGGTGACATGAGAAGAAGATGGTTATCAGCACCAAGCAATAAAGCTTGTGTGGATTCTTAAGAGAATCAACATCAGTACACAAGTATTGTTTTGTCAGTCCCATCATTACTGAAACAGCCATATCGGAAGTATCAACAGATCTGAATTCAAATCAGTCAATTCTCCATTGAATCTAACACTGAGACACGTGTGGATGTTTGCAGAATGTTTTCCAGATGTCCTAATCTACAGTACTAGACAGCATATATGTCAAAGGCAGTCTCTCTCTCTCTCAACTCTCTCCCTTGGCCCTGTTCCCAATACTACTCATCACGTTCAACACAAACAGGTGGTCTGTTGTATTAGCAGTCTGACTGTGTTTCAGTTACTTCTCCTTTGCCTGTGGGCTCTGAATTTGGCGACCCAAACCAAGCTGAAAAGCAGAGACCAAACCCATGCAGTTTTACAGTAAGACCCATGCTTGTTTTGAGTATTACTGGATCGCTTTTCCACCTTTTCACTGGCTCTGAGGTGAAGACATTATCGGCCAGCCAGCACACAGAAAGAGCCAGCAGGAAGTCATGACTTGACTTGGCCCCTGCCCGCGACTCACTGAGTGTGAAGTCAAGGGGTTGTTGAGTAACAACTAGTCTGTTTCAAAGCTCCAGGAAATAGGTGTTGCAATGTTCACCAAGGAAGCATAAACAATAACAGCTACCACAGCTGAGCGAGTGGGGGAGGCAAGCTAGAGAAATACATTCGGGCTCTCACAGGTTTGCTACAGCCAAAGCTCATCTACAGAGGATCGGTCTGTTTGACAATGAAACGTAGGCTAAATGAGAAGAATATGTGAGGGCGTGCTGTGAGGTAGTCATTCATTTAAACAGCACTGACACTGAGAAAAGTGGGTCTGTGGCTTACACACACACACACACACACACGCGCATGCACACACAACCACAGCATATTTTACGAGACACATGGCCATCTGCTGAGAGATGCTGAAGGAAGAAATTATTTAATGTCATACATCGGGTAAAGTCATACAGACAGACAGACAGACAGACAGACAGACAGACAGACAGACAGATCTAAGGCTTAGAGGACAGCCTGTTTCTCTAACATTCCCAGTTAATATACTGCTCAAAAAAATAAAGGGAACACTTAAACAACACAATGTAACTCCAAGTCAATCACACTTCTGTGAAATCAAACTGTCCACTTAGGAAGCAACACTGATTGACAATAAATTTCACATGCTGTTGTGCAAATGGAATAGACAACAGGTGGAAATTATAGGCAATTAGCAAGACACCCCCAATAAAGGAGTGGTTCTGCAGGTGGTGACCACAGACCACTTCTCAGTTCCTATGCTTCCTGGCTGATGTTTTGCTCACTTTTGAATGCTGGTGGTGCTTTCACTCTAGTGGTAGCATGAGACGGAGTCTACAACCCACACAAGTGGCTCAGGTAGTGCAGCTCATCCAGGATGGCACATCAATGCGAGCTGTGGCAAGAAGGTTTGCTGTGTCTGTCAGCGTAGTGTCCAGAGCATGGAGGCGCTACCAGGAGACAGGCCAGTACATCAGGAGACGTGGAGGAGGCCGTAGGAGGGCAACAACCCAGCAGCAGGACCGCTACCTCCGCCTTTGTGCAAGGAGGAGCAGGAGGAGCACTGCCAGAGCCCTGCAAAATGACCTCCAGCAGGCCACAAATGTGCATGTGTCTGCTCAAACGGTCAGAAACAGACTCCATGAGGGTGGTATGAGGGCCCAACGTCCACAGGTGGGAGTTGTGCTTACAGCCCAACACCGTGCAGGGCGTTTGGCATTTGCCAGAGAACACCAACATTGGCAAATTCACCACTGGCGCCCTGTGCTCTTCACAGATGAAAGCAGGTTCACACTGAGCACGTGACAGACGTGACAGAGTCTGGAGACGCCGTGGAGAACGTTCTGCTGCCTGCAACATCCTCCAGCATGACCGGTTTGGCGGTGGGTCAGTCATGGTGTGGGGGGGCATTTCTTTGGGGGGCCGCACAGCCCTCCATGTGCTCGCCAGAGGTAGCCTGACTGCCATTAGGTATCGAGATGAGATCTTCAGGCCCCTTGTGAGACCATATGCTGGTGCGGTTGGCCCTGGGTTCCTCCTAATGCAAGACAATGCTAGACCTCATGTGGCTGGAGTGTGTCAGCAGTTCCTGCAAGAGGAAGGCATTGATGCTATGGACTGGCCCGCCCGTTCCCCAGTCTTGAATCCAATTGAGCACATCTGGGACATCATGTCTCGCTCCATCCACCAACGCCACGTTGCACCACAGACTGTCCAGGAGTTGGCGGATGCTTTAGTCCAGGTCTGGGAGGAGATCCCTCAGGAGACCATCCGCCACCTCATCAGGAGCATGCCCAGGCGTTGTAGGGAGGTCATACAGGCACGTGGAGACCACACACACTACTGAGCCTCATTTTGACTTGTTTTAAGGACATTACATCAAAGTTGGATCAGCCTGTAGTGTGGTTTTCCACTTTAATTTTGAGTGTGACTCTAAATCCAGACCTCCATGGGTTGATAAATTGGATTTCCATTGATTATCTTTGTGTGATTTTGTTGTCAGCACATTCAACTATGTAAAGAAAAAAGTATTTAATAAGATTATTTCTTTCATTCAGATCTAGGATGTGTTGTTTAAGTGTTCCCTTTATTTTTTTGAGCAGTGTATTAATACTGGTATCTAACAGCCTTACATTCCCAGTTAATATTAATACTGGTATCTAACAGCCTTACATTCCCAGTTAATATTAATACTGGTATCTAAGAGCCTTACATTCCCAGTTAATATTAATACTGGTATCTAACAGCCTTACATTCCCAGTTAATATTAATACTGGTATCTAAGAGCCTTACATTCCCAGTTAATATTAATACTGGTTTCTAACAGCCTTACATTCCCAGTTAATATTAATACTGGTATCTAAGAGCCTTACATTCCCAGTTAATATTTATACTGGTATCTAAGAGCCTTACATTCACAGTTAATATTAATACTGGTACCTAACAGCCTTACATTCCCAGTTAATATTTATACTGGTATCTAAGAGCCTTACATTCCCAGTTAATATTAATACTGGTATCTAAGAGCCTTACATTCACAGTTAATATTAATACTGGTATCTTACAGCCTTACATTCCCAGTTAATATTTATACTGGTATCTAAGAGCCTTACATTCCCAGTTAATATTAATACTGGTATCTAACAGCCTTACATTCCCAGTTAATATTAATACTGGTATCTAAGAGCCTTACATTCCCAGTTAATATTAATACTGGTATCTAAGAGCCTTACATTCCCAGTTAATATTAATACTGGTATCTAAGAGCCTTACATTCCCAGTTAATATTAATACTGGTATCTAAGAGCCTTACATTCCCAGTTAATATTAATACTGGTATCTAAGAGCCTTACATTCCCAGTTAATATTAATACTGGTATCTAACAGCCTTACATTCCCAGTTAATATTAATACTGGTATCTAAGAGCCTTACATTCCCTGTTGATATTAATACTGGTTTCTACAAGCCTTTACAGCCTGCTGTACAGTATGGGGGATGTCCGCACCTCGACACTGCACTGAGTTCTGGAGCGTCCTCAACACGAAGCCCTCCCTGCACGCACACACGAAGCCCTCCCTGCACGCACACACAAAGCCCTCCCTGCACGCACACACAAAGCCCTCCCTGCACGCACACACAAAGCCCTCCCTGCACGCACACACAAAGCCCTCCCTGCACGCACACACAAAGCCCTCCCTGCACGCACACACAAAGCCCTCCCTGCACGCACACACGAAGCCCTCCCTGCACGCACACACGAAGCCCTCCCTGCACGCACACACGAAGCCCTCCCTGCACGCACACACGAAGCCCTCCCTGCACGCACACACGAAGCCCTCCCTGCACGCACACACGAAGCCCTCCCTGCACGCACACACAAAGCCCTCCCTGCACGCACACACGAAGCCCTCCCTGCACGCACACACGAAGCCCTCCCTGCACGCACACACAAAGCCCTCCCTGCACGCACACACAAAGCCCTCCCTGCACGCACACACGAAGCCCTCCCTGCACGCACACACAAAGCCCTCCCTGCACGCACACACGAAGCCCTCCCTGCACGCACACACGAAGCCCTCCCTGCACGCACACACGAAGCCCTCCCTGCACGCACACACGAAGCCCTCCCTGCACGCACACACGAAGCCCTCCCTGCACGCACACACGAAGCCCTCCCTGCACGCACACACAAAGCCCTCCCTGCACGCACACACGAAGCCCTCCCTGCACGCACACACAAAGCTGCCAAAGGTGTTCTTGCAAGTGAGCCGAGGAGGGCAAAAATCTGCAAAACAGCACAACAACTCAACACCTGAGCATGCATAAACACACACACACACACACACACACACACACACACACACACACACACACTAGATGTAACATATACAAGGGAGACGACAAAGTGCTGTAAAGAACCTAGGGTTGTTTTCTCAGCTCAAAACAATCATTACCTATAGGGTATCTCTCCAGGAACAGGGTTGGAGTGAAAACCTACAGGAGGGTATCTCTCCAGGAACAGGGTTGGAGTGTAAACCTACAGGAGGGTATCTCTCCAGGAACAGGGTTGGAGTGTAAACCTACAGGAGGGTATCTCTCCAGGAACAGGGTTGGAGTGTAAACCTACAGGAGGGTATCTCTCCAGGAACAGGGTTGGAGTGAATACCTACAGGAGGGTATCTCTCCAGGAACAGGGTTGGAGTGAAAACCTACAGGAGGGTATCTCTCCAGGAACAGGGTTGGAGTGAAACCCTACAGGAGAGTATCTCTCCAGGAACAGGGTTGGAGTGAAACCCTACAGGAGAGTATCTCTCCAGGAACAGGGTTGGAGTGAAACCCTACAGGAGGGTATCTCTCCAGGAACAGGGTTGGAGTGAAACCCTACAGGAGGGTATCTCTCCAGGAACAGGGTTGGAGTGAAACCCTACAGGAGGGTGTCTCTCCAGGAACAGGGTTGGAGTGAAAACCTACAGGAGGGTGTCTCTCCAGGAACAGGGTTGGAGTGAAAACCTACAGGAGGGTGTCTCTCCAGGAACAGGGTTGGAGTGAAAACCTACAGGAGGGTGTCTCTCCAGGAACAGGGTTGGAGTGAAAACCTACAGGAGGGTGTCTCTCCAGGAACAGGGTTGGAGTGAAAACCTACAGGAGGGTGTCTCTCCAGGAACAGGGTTGGAGTGAAAACCTACAGGAGGGTGTCTCTCCAGGAACAGGGTTGGAGTGAAAACCTACAGGAGGGTGTCTCTCCAGGAACAGGGTTGGAGTGAAAACCTACAGGAGGGTATCTCTCCAGGAACAGGGTTGGAGTGAAAACCTACAGGAGGGTGTCTCTCCAGGAACAGGGTTGGAGTGTAAACCTACAGGAGGGTATCTCTCCAGGAACAGGGTTGGAGTGTAAACCTACAGGAGGGTATCTCTCCAGGAACAGGGTTGGAGTGTAAACCTACAGGAGGGTATCTCTCCAGGAACAGGGTTGCAGTGTAAACCTACAGGAGGGTATCTCTCCAGGAACAGGGTTGGAGTGTAAACCTACAGGAGGGTATCTCTCCAGGAACAGGGTTGGAGTGAAAACCTACAGGAGGGTATCTCTCCAGGAACAGGGTTGGAGTGAAACCCTACAGGAGGGTGTCTCTCCAGGAACAGGGTTGGAGTGAAAACCTACAGGAGGGTGTCTCTCCAGGAACAGGGTTGGAGTGAAAACCTACAGGAGGGTATCTCTCCAGGAACAGGGTTGGAGTGAAAACCTACAGGAGGGTATCTCTCCAGGAACAGGGTTGCAGTGTAAACCTACAGGAGGGTATCTCTCCAGGAACAGGGTTGGAGTGTAAACCTACAGGAGGGTGTCTCTCCAGGAACAGGGTTGCAGTGTAAACCTACAGGAGGGTATCTCTCCAGGAACAGGGTTGGAGTGTAAACCTACAGGAGGGTGTCTCTCCAGGAACAGGGTTGGAGTGAAAACCTACAGGAGGGTGTCTCTCCAGGAACAGGGTTGGAGTGAAAACCTACAGGAGGGTATCTCTCCAGGAACAGGGTTGGAGTGAAAACCTACAGGAGGGTGTCTCTCCAGGAACAGGGTTGGAGTGAAAACCTACAGGAGGGTATCTCTCCAGGAACAGGGTTGGAGTGAAAACCTACAGGAGAGTATCTCTCCAGGAACAGGGTTGGAGTGTAAACCTACAGGAGGGTATCTCTCCAGGAACAGGGTTGGAGTGTAAACCTACAGGAGGGTATCTCTCCAGGAACAGGGTTGGAGTGTAAACCTACAGGAGGGTATCTCTCCAGGAACAGGGTTGCAGTGTAAACCTACAGGAGGGTATCTCTCCAGGAACAGGGTTGGAGTGTAAACCTACAGGAGGGTGTCTCTCCAGGAACAGGGTTGGAGTGAAAACCTACAGGAGGGTATCTCTCCAGGAACAGGGTTGGAGTGAAACCCTACAGGAGGGTGTCTCTCCAGGAACAGGGTTGGAGTGAAACCCTACAGGAGGGCGTCTCTCCAGGAACAGGGTTGGAGTGAAACCCTACAGGAGGGCATCTCTCCAGGAACAGGGTTGGAGTGAAACCCTACAGGAGGGCATCTCTCCAGGAACAGGGTTGGAGTGAAACCCTACAGGAGGGCATCTCTCCAGGAACAGGGTTGGAGTGAAACCCTACAGGAGGGTATCTCTCCAGGAACAGGGTTGGAGTGAAAACCTACAGGAGGGTATCTCTCCAGGAACAGGGTTGGAGTGAAAACCTACAGGAGGGTATCTCTCCAGGAACAGGGTTGGAGTGAAAACCTACAGGAGGGTATCTCTCCAGGAACAGGGTTGGAGTGAAAACCTACAGGAGGGTATCTCTCCAGGAACAGGGTTGGAGTGAAAACCTACAGGAGGGTATCTCTCCAGGAACAGGGTTGGAGTGAAAACCTACAGGAGGGTATCTCTCCAGGAACAGGGTTGGAGTGAAAACCTACAGGAGGGTATCTCTCCAGGAACAGGGTTGGAGTGAAAACCTACAGGAGGGTATCTCTCCAGGAACAGGGTTGGAGTGAAAACCTACAGGAGGGTATCTCTCCAGGAACAGGGTTGGAGTGAAAACCTACAGGAGGGTAGCTCTCCAGGAACAGGGTTGGAGTGAAACCCTACAGGAGGGCATCTCTCCAGGAACAGGGTTGGAGTGAAACCCTACAGGAGGGCATCTCTCCAGGAACAGGGTTGGAGTGAAAACCTACAGGAGGATATCTCTCCAGGAATAGGTTAGAGTGAAAACCTAGAGGACGGTAGCCCTCCAGGAACAGGGTTAGAGTGCCCTGCTGACTAGGCCTCTACAGTACCTAGAGAACGGGTGTTCAACTCTGACCCTAAGAGGTCCGGAGTACTGCTGCTTTTCTGTTCTACTTGATAATTAATTGCATTCACCTGGTGTCCCAGGTCTAAAATCAGTTCCTGATTAGAGGGGAAGAACACAAAATAAATTAAAAATATGTTCCACTGTAACTTCCTACAGTATATGACTGTTATGATTTCTCTAAGGTCTCAGGTCAGGTTGGTTAGATCCTACAGCTACTCTCCTGTGAGCGAGAATGAGCGTGAGAATGAGGCAAATGGCTCTCAGGATCAACCATGGAGGCTGGGCCTCGTTCGCAGGACAGGAGGTGTCTGCTGCGAGGACTTTACGACCGCACCACAGTTATCGAGCTAAGGGACTTCAAAGTAATGAGCGCTAGCTAGGCTGAGGAGAGGGCAAAGAGTAGAGTACAGCTACTGGGACCCGGGGTCTGTTTTCTTAACACTTAAGGTAATTGCGGGGTTTATCGTTCTGTGGACAGACTCAGCGCTGTTAGTAATAGCTGGGTGGAGGTCGTTAACATGTCCTCTAGTAGTGTGCATATGGGAACCTGTCTCTCCACCTGCTCTCTAATGGCAGCCAGAGATCGAACTAGTAGCTACACACTGTCGCGCTACGATCATGGCTAGCATACAGTATACCCCATAGTAATGCCAAGGGAATGGACCAAACTCTGGGCTGTTTCCCAATCCCAGTCCCCCGTTACTACTTCCCATGGCTTTGGAACTGAAAGAACTATAGGGGAGGGAGGAGTTTGGTGGTTGCCATGGCAATGGGGTTACCATGGGGTTGCCGAGGAAGCCCACCTTCACAGGTCCTGTTGTCGGCGGCCAGGTGGAGGCCGAGGGCACACAGACAGTGCACCTCTCCCACCCGGTCGATCTGGCAAGCGAACTGGCAGCTTGCAGAGGAACACTCAAGCTCTTCTGGAAGAGAACACAGGATAAGCTGGCTGAGAGTCAAGGTAGAAATGGATGGTTGGAACGAACACATGCCACCACGCACAAACCATGTGCTGTACTGGAATACTATAGACTCACAAGCAGTGATATGAAACCAGCTTGGTTTGGTCTTCTGTCATACTCATATTATATTCCTTGCTTTAGATTGATTACACCAGTTATGATAACAGTTGCTCCTCTATATTGCCCCCACAGGGTTGGGGAGTAATGAATTACAAAAAAACTGTAACATTACCAGCAAAAATATTGTAATCAGATTACAGATATGCCTACTTTTGTAAAACTAGATTACTTCTACTATTACTTTAAAATTCAGAAAGGATGATTTTACGTTACGTTACTGAGTTTGGATAATCTAAAAGTTAACCATTTTGGACAGGTAACCAGTAACTGTAACGGATTACATTTAGAAAGTAACCTACCCAACCCTGACTGTACCATAAAGTAACCTACCCAACCCTGACTGTACCATAAAGTAACCTACCCAACCCTAACTGTACCATAAAGTAACCTACCCAACCCTGACTGTACCATGAAGTAACCTACCCAACCCTGACTATACCATAAAGTAACCTACCCAACCCTGACTGTACCATAAAGTAACCTACCCAACCCTGACTGTACCATAAAGTAACCTACCCAACCCTGACTGTACCATAAAGTAACCTACCCAACTCTGACTGTACCATAAAGTAACCTACCCAACCCTGACTGTACCATAAAGTAACCTACCCAACCCTGACTGTACCATAAAGTAACCTACCCAACCCTGACTGTACCATAAAGTAACCTACCCAACCCTGACTGTACCATAAAGTAACCTACCCAACCCTGACTGTACCATAAAGTAACCTACCCAACCCTGACTGTACCATAAAGTAATCTACCCAACCCTGACTGTACCATAAAGTAATCTACCCAACCCTGACTGTACCATAAAGTAACCCACCCAACCCTGACTGTACCATAAAGTAACCCACCCAACCATGACTGTACCATAAAGTAACCTACCCAACCCTGACTGTACCATAAAGTAACCTACCCAACCCTGACTGTAACATAAAGTAACCTACCCAACCCTGACTGTAACCTACCCAACCCTGACTGTACCATAAAGTAACCTACCCAACCCTGACTGTACCATAAAGTAACCCACCCAAACCTGACTGTACCATAAAGTAAGCTACCCAACCCTGACTGTAACATAAAGTAACCTACCCAACCCTGACTGTAACCTACCCAACCCTGACTGTACCATAAAGTAACCCACCCAACCCTGACTGTACCATAAAGTAACCCACCCAACCTTGACTGTACCATAAAGTAACCTACCCAACCCTGACTGTACCATAAAGTAACCTACCCAACCCTGACTGTACCATAAAGTAACCCACCCAACCCTGACTGTACCATAAAGTAACCTACCCAACCCTGACTGTATCATAAAGTAACCTACCCAACCCTGACTGTACCATAAAGTAACCTACCCAACCCTGACTGTACCATAAAGTAACCTACCCAACCCTGACTGTACCATAAAGTAACCTACCCAACCCAGACTGTACCATAAAGTAACCTACCCAACCCTGACTGTACCACAAAGTAACCTACCCAACCCTGACTGTACCATAAAGTAATCTACCCAACCCTGACTGTACCATAAAGTAACCTACCCAACCCTGACTGTACCATAAAGTAACCTACCCAACCCTGACTGTACCATAAAGTAACCTACCCAACCCTGACTGTACCATAAAGTAACCTACCCAACCCTGACTGTACCATGAAGTAACCTACCCAACCCTGACTGTACCATAAAGTAACCTACCCAACCCTGACTGTACCATAAAGTAACCTACCCAACCCTGACTGTACCATAAAGTAACCTACCCAACCCTGACTGTACCATAAAGTAACCTACCCAACCCTGACTGTACCATAAAGTAACCTACCCAACCCTGACTGTACCATAAAGTAACCTACCCAACCCATGACTGTACCATAAAGTAACCTACCCAACCCTGACTGTACCATAAAGTAACCTACCCAACCCTGACTGTACCATAAAGTAACCTACCCAACCCTGACTGTACCATAAAGTAACCTACCCAACCCTGACTGTACCATGAAGTAACCTACCCAACCCTGACTGTACCATAAAGTAACCTACCCAACCCTGACTGTACCATAAAGGAACCTACCCAACCCTGACTGTACCATAAAGTAACCTACCCAACCCTGACTGTACCATAAAGTAACCTACCCAACCCTGACTGTACCATAAAGTAACCTACCCAACCCTGACTGTACCATAAAGTAACCTACCCAACCCTGACTGTACCATAAAGTAACCTACCCAACCCAGACTGTACCATAAAGTAACCTACCCAACCCTGACTGTACCATAAAGTAACCTACCCAACCCTGACTGTACCATAAAGTAACCTACCCAACCCTGACTGTACCATAAAGTAACCTACCCAACCCTGACTGTACCATAAAGTAACCTACCCAACCCTGACTGTACCATAAAGTAACCTACCCAACCCTGACTGTACCATAAAGTAACCTACCCAACCCTGACTGTACCATAAAGTAACCCACCCAACCCTGACTGTACCATAAAGTAACCTACCCAACCTTGTGCCCCATACAACAAATGTCACACTCTAGATCAAGTGAATAAGACTTGACCCTATTGGCCCATGGACGACAGGGGGGTTCTGGGTAATTGATCATCCAGACTGGAGGATGTAGCTGATGGGGAAGCTGAGCAGCCAATCAACATCCAGAACCACTGAAACTTGACCCCTTGTCTATAATAACATTTGACCCATAACAACACGCCAGTACATGTAGTCCTGACACTGATCCCTGTGGTATTCACAGTAGGATGAAGTTGCCCCCAAGAAACTGATCTACGATCTGTTTTGCATTGTACCCCCTAGTGTTTAATGTTAGAGTTTAGAAGATGGTGAGCTGATCCTAGATCAGTGCCTGAGGGCGACTTCTACACGGGCGTGGTATTCCATCAATGGCTGGGACATGATGTTCCAGGAAAGTGGGCAGAAACCGGTTTGAACTGGTACGTACTGGTGCAGGTTGATCCATCTGTCATGAGGTTGTATCCGGGGTCGCAGTAACACCGGTAACTACCCTGGGTGTTCATACAGCTGTTGGAGCATGGTCGCTCTGGGAGACCACACTCATTCACATCTGGAATCAACAACCAACAACAATCAGGATCAGGAATCATATCAAGATCAGCATGCATGAATCAATCATACTATCTGGAATCAGAAACCAGGAATCAACATGCATGAACCACACAGTATCTGGAATCAACATGCATGAATCATAAAGAGTCAAAGATCGCCACCTTGGTCACATTGCTGGCCCTTGTATCCCACAGAGCAGGAGCACTTGTCTAGACCCACACAGACTCCATTCCTGCAAGGCTTGTTGCACACAGCTAGATGGTCAGAGAGAGCAGGTAAACACATATGATAACCTCAGCTGGTGTATTGTTGCATTGTTGTTGTTTCTGGAGGACTTGCCCAGTGGCCGCTGACGCTGGCAGACACCCATGACATTCCTCCAGCCTAAACAGCAGGCAGTAGACGGGCCGATGGTGCAGACCCCGACGGCCCACCGAGACGCCTAGACACGTCCCTCACTGTCCTGGGGGGATGAATGGACAGGTAGATAGATGGAGGGATGGAGGGAGATGGAAAGGTGGGTGGATGGAGAGGAAGAATGGGTTAATGGTTTATCAGCCACAATTAAGAAAGACCCCAAGGTTTCTGCAGTACCATGGCTATAGGCTATAGTTGTCATCAATGCCTTATTTGTGTTGCTACACTGTTTCTCTCTTCAACAGCATGACTAAACATACATACATACATACTCTTGGCATTCTCTCAACCAGCTTCACCTGGAATGCTTTTTCAACAGTCTTGAAGGAGTTCCCACATACGCTGAGCACTTGTTGGCTGCTTTTCCTTCACTCTGCGGTCCAACTCATCCCAAACCATCTCAATTGGGTTGAGGTCGGGAGATTGTAGCCAGATCATCTGATGCAGCCCTCCATCACTCTCCTTCTTGGTCAAATAACTCTTACACAGCCTGGAGGTGTGTTGGGTCATTGTCCTGTTGAAAAACAATTGATGGTTAAGTGTGCCTTGAATGCTAAATAAATCACAGACAGTGTCACCAGCAAAGCAACCCCACACCATCACACCTCCTCCATGCTTCACGGTGGGAACCACACATGCAGAGATCCTCCGTTCACCTACTCTGCGTCTCACTAAGACACAACGGTTGGAAGCAAAAATGTCAAATTTGGACTCATCAGACCAAAGGACAGATTTTCACCGGTCTAATGTCCATTGCTCGTGTTTCTTGGACCAAGCAAGTCTCTTCTTTTTATTGGTGTCCTTTAGTAGTGGTTTAATTGCAGCAATTCAACCATGAAGGCCTGATTCTCCTCCGAACAGTTGATGTTGAGATGTGTCTGTTACTTGAACTCTGTGAAGCATTTATTTGGGATGCAATCTGAGGTGCAGTTAATTGCCCATTTCTGAGGCTGGTAATGAACTAATCCTCTGCAGCAGAGGTAACTCCGGGTCTTCCTTTCCTGTGGCGGTTCTCATGAGAGCCAGTTTCATCATAGCGCTTGATGGTTTTTGCGGTTGCACTTGAAGAAACGTTAAAAGTTCTTGAAATTTCCGGATTGACTGACCTTCATGTCTTCAAGTAATGATGGACTGTCGTTTCTCTTTGCTTATTTGAGCTGTTCTTGCCATAATATGAAGCTGGTCTTTTACCAAATAGGGCTATATTCTGTATACCACCCCTACCTTGTCACAACACAACTGATGGGCTCAAACGCATTAAGAAGGAAAGAAATTCCTCAAATTAACTTTTAACAAGGCACACCTGTTATTTGAAATCCATTCCAGGTGACTTCCTCGTGAAGCTGGTTGAGAGAGTGTACAAAGCTGTCATCAAGGCAAAGGGTGGCTACTTTGAAGAATCTCAAATATAAAATATATTTTGATTTGTTTTACACTTTTTTGGTTACTACATGATTCCATATGGATTATTTCATAGTTTTGATGTCTTCACTATTATTCCACAATGTAGAAAATAGTAAAAATAAAGAAAAACCCTGCAATGAGTAGGTGTGTCCAAAATGTGGACTGGTACTGTATATATATACACACACACACAGTACCAGTCCACATTTTGGACAACCTACTGTATAATTGAGAGTGCAGAGGCTCTCTAAGGCTTGTGGAAGAGGATCTATAATCAATTGGTAACAACATATTCATACGGAGTCACTATTATAAAGCATTGTAGTAAATACAGCAGAACTCTGGAACGCACATTCTATTTCTATGACTGGAACTCATTGGAGCTGTTGTAACTACTTATGGAACACCTCATAGATTCACATGCAGTGGAGAGAAGCCTTGACACACACATGCTGTATTCCAAATGGCAATAGTTGCTGTTTCATTAAAAAGAGGGAAATAAACAAAACTGCAGGGGAGATTGGATACCATTTACTGTGTAGCTGATGTTAAACCTTTCCTACAATCTTCAGTCCAAAATGCCAGAGGCAGTCATTTTGAGGGGTGCATACCTCCACACCAAAGTGGTATATAATAAGGCTAGGAAAAGGAGACTGTTGAGTGATTACTTCCAAACCAAGCGGGTCTAACAATTCACAGACTTTAGAATATAGTAACTGTAAGTAGTAGAACAGTAAAGAAAAGTCTCTAAACATGGATAGTCAGGTGTCATGAGATGAATAACCTACAGTCGTGATCAGTAGATAAATAAATCATGCGATTTAGCCTGCATCATCACCGCACATCATTTAATTAGCGGCAACTGCAAATTATAGTTGTTTCATACCTGCTCCTGTCCTGTTGAAAAGCCATGGAGAACGCAATAAAACGCACGGTGATAACCAGCAGCCACTGGCGCACCGGACGCGCGCTGACAACCGTAAATACCATCATATCACGAAGGTAATTGTCAGCTCATAAAACAGCTACATATTATTTTCCTTATTTTGTGATGAGCGCATTTCAGAGACACGTTATTGTGCCAGCATGTCTCCTGCGGTGAGTCTGGAGTAAGGCGTGGTCACCTCCTAGTTAATTTTATGATTGAGTGTCTTGGAACTTTTGGAATTTTGTCCAATAGGTGGGACAGGTTACCTGGCAGGCGAGAAAGCGAGAGAAAGAGAGCGAGAGAGAGAGAGATGGACAACTTTGAATTATCACATTTAAATAATAAATACACAGGCAGAAAATAGCGAGACAATTTCAGTATTTATTCACACTAATTTAGTTTTAATATTAAACCCACATGTGGACGTGACTGACTCTGGACCAAAGGTCTCACCCATGGTCTGTCTCTGTTATGTAAGAAACATGTATTTTTTATGGGAATAAGAGTTTATATGCCCATTTTGTGACAATAAGCGCGAGAATCACCAGTGACAACGGCAGAACCAACGCATTAGAAGTAACACGATAAAATGTTAACTATTTCCAGGCATGACCAGTGAGCAATCAGTTACATTAGACTCAGAGGCAGAAATCATGGTTAATCGCCTGCATGGTGGGCTGAATGAAACAAATAGTGATCACACCAGGCACTATATAGGACAGTTTAAAGGGAAACAAGCTGTGCATTGATTTGGGACATTACTTCAATGGGCAATGCAAAGTCACGCTTTTCCTATTGCTTCCTCTGATAAGGACGAAAGTTGGATGTATTTATTTCAAAACACCGAGCTGATTGCATCCCTGTGTAGGCCTGCATTACATCACGCTTGTTTATCCTGAGGGAACAAGCTCCCCTGCTCCAAATCAACACTGCAATTTGTCCGACCCCCAAAACAAGTAAAGACTTACTGTAAATGGCACATATTTGGCAGCGCTCTCCAAACCCCCTTGTGCTAATTATGAGATGACTGTGGTAGATAGATCGCCTCAGGGTTCCTCTGAGTATACTGCAGAGCCACCATCCACCACGCACTGTACAGGGAGCACACACATGTGAGACATTTAAACCTCCCCAACCACACATGGTATCCAACCTCCAACATCTAACCAATCACCGTGATTAAATTATTCGGCATCGGGGGTGGTGGTGGGGGTGGACTGCGCTCTTTTGAGAAGCGCACACGCACGGTGTGTTTTTTGTCAAGTGCACCGCTGCGCATCACTGCGCGAGGTAGAAGAAACCACCCAGTAAAATCCCAGCCAAGCCTCAGACCTCATTCGTCATTATGATACAATTAAACACAATCCTGCCTGGCAACGAAAGAAGGGAAGAATAAAAGAGAAGTGTAGTTAGTGACTATGGTGGACAGGAGGAGGAGAGGAAGGGAGGGAGGATAGTCTGTGTGTGTGGATAACGCAATGTGTGGCAAGTGCTGCGGCTCTTCCTGTCATTCTCTCTCTATCCCTATCGCTCCTTTTTGCTCTAGCTCTCTTGCTCTCTTTCTCTTTTTCCCACTTTCTCTCTGATGCTCTGTGGTTTTCTTCTGTGTGGTATAATTCTCTCTCTCATCTCTCTCTTCTTCATCCCTCTCTTTCTCTCTCACTCTGTTGGCTTTAAAAGCCCTGGGGTACTTGAAGTGCAGTAATGTACTGGAGGAGATTGTTCTACATCGATTATGCCCACATTCATTTTTGTGGGAATGGTTAATTTGCAGCTCCACAAAGTACACCAAATCACCAAGTCCTCCTCTCCCACCACATCATAGCTATACAGTGCAGTGGTGGTCTGTCTCCTCAACCTGGGGGGCCGTCTCATACAGACAGAACTCCACCGCTCAGACACTGCGTATAGATACAGACAGAGTAGATCAGCCTCATACAGACAGAACTCCACCGCTCAGACGCTGCGTATAGATACAGACAGAGTAGATCAGCCATACAGCCAGACAGTGCACCCTAGCTCAGACATAAGGTATAGAAACAGAAAGAGTAGAATAGATCAGACAGACAGGCAGACAGGGAGGGAGGGAGCAAACAGACAGACAGGCAGAGGGAGGAAGCAGACAGACAGACAGACGGACGGAGGGAGGGAGGGAGGGAGCAGACAGACAGAGGGAGGAAACAGACAGACGGACGGACGGACGGACGGACGGACGGACGGAGGGAGGGAGGGAGGGAGGGAGGGAGGGAGGGAGGGAGGGAGCAAACAGACAGACAGGCAGAGGGAGGAAGCAGACAGACAGACAGACGGACGGACGGACGGAGTACACCATGGCTCAGACACAAGGTATAGAAACCGACAGTTCTCCATTAGAGTAGATCATTCATACAGACACTTCTCAATAACTCACACCCCAGGTATCGAATAGACAGTTGAGTAGATCAGTGGCATCATGGTAGGTATAAAGGGAAAGGTGGGGCAGCCCAACTGGATCAAATGAAAAGTCTTTTGCAGTCTATTGAACCCTTCTATCGGATGCACCAAAGCCTTCAGGGTTGAAGAAACCGACAACTGTCAAAACAGGCACCAGACAGGCTGAAACAACATCAAACAGTGGTGGAATCTGATGTGCAACAAATCAAGTCAAAACTGTTGGAATAGCAACTGAACAACACACATATTCAGTATTTGTTCCATATGGAAATGGAGCACACAACTCCACCATGGAGAACCCACAATCCCAGGGTGTCTCAGGGGGAGTTGAAGAACCCACAATCCCAGGGTGTCTCAGGGGGAGTTGAAGAACCCACAATCCCAGGGTGTCTCAGGGGGAGTTGAAGAACCCACAATCCCAGGGTGTCTCAGGGGGAATTGGAGAACCCACTATCCCAGAGTGTCTCAGGGGGAGTTGGAGAACCCACTCTCCCAGAGTGTCTCAGGGGGAGTTGGAGAACCTACTCTCCCAGAGTGTCTCAGGGGGAGTTGGAGAACCCACTCTCCCAGGGTGTCTCAGGGGGAGTTGGAGAACCCACTCTCCCATGGTGTCTCAGGGGGAGTTGGAGAACCCACTGTCCCATGGTGTCTCAGGGGTAGTTGGAGAACCCACTGTCCCATGGTGTCTCAGGGGGAGTTGGAGAACCCACTGTCCCATGGTGTCTCAGGGGGAGTTGGAGAACCCACTGTCCCATGGTGTCTCAGGGGGAGATAGGATATGCATGAAACACATTTCCAATTCACACATGCGTATAAATACACACTTGACAAATATAAGCACCCACCAAATTATTATTATTCTCCAACCATTTAGTCACCTGAAGCAATGATATTTATTTTTATTTAACCTTTATTTAACTAGGCCAGTCAGTTAAGAACAAATTATTATTTACAATGACGGCCTACCCCAGCCAAATCCACACGACGCTGTGCCAATTGTGCACTGCCCATGGGACTCTCAATCACAGCCAGTTGTGATACAGCCTGGAAATGAACCAAGGTCTGTAGTGACGCCGGTTGCACCGAGATGCAGTACCTTAGACCGCTGCGCCACTCGGGAGCCCACACTTGAAACAACAGTGATGGTAGTGACAGTGTGAGGTTGTTCTAAGGGTGTCAGTGTGGTTCAGTCAACCAGAGTTGTGAGGGAGGACTGCCACCTTCTGTCTGCTTCAGGAAGATAGACGACCCCTTTTTTTTCTCGTAGCACCGTCTCCTATAGGCTAGGGCCCATAAAGCATCTTGGAGTAGAAGTGCTGATCTAGGGTCAGGTTTTCCCTGTCCATTTAATCTTATGCATAATCATCTAAAAGGCAACACTGATCCTATATCAGCACTCTTACTCTGAGACACTTTATGAATAGGAGCCCAGTCAGCAGTTAAAAATAGTAACTTGCTTTCAAATCCTTGGTCACTACCCACCTCCAATAGACCCTAAGCAACATTCCAATCAGAATCAACCCTCTGGCTCTTTATTTCAGAACACAGAGAAAGTTTCGGTACCAACCAGCTCCTGGACTAGGTCCTAATATGTTTAGCAGGTAGAGTGACAACAGGCTAGGGTCAGAGTTCATAGGGCGTGCTGCAGTGGGAGGAGTCTCCCAGGTGTGAGAGGGCATAGGTCAAGGGTCAGGTCACCAGACGGGAGGGACACCTGCGAGGGCCTGATGAGAGCAGCAGGGAGGGAGGAAGGGAGGGTGGAAGGGTGGAAGGGAGGGAGGGTGAGTGAGTGGGAGGGTGGGTGGGAGGAAGGGTGAGAGGAAGGGAGGGACATGGGACGGAATGGGCTGAATGACAGATCCCCAGCTAAACGGGAGGAGTGGGGGAAGAGGGGGAAGTCTGAAGTATCACTCCATCCATCACTATGTGGTCTGGTCACTGGATGGATGTGGGTTCAACGACTGACTCTGACTCCACCCACCCAGTCAGTTGGTAACTTTAGCTCCCTTCCCGGCAGATGCACACACATACTTGAGGTCACACACACACATACATGCACAGGCCTACACACGTATGCATGCATACACACATACATGCACACACTAGTGATGAGGGGGTGACTCATAACCTGCAGTGGGGAGGGTTAGTCTAGGGTCCTGAAATATTGTGTGGATGAAGACAAAACAATGCCTTTAAAAAATCCATAAATGTATCACTCTTGTGCAATTTATATCTATAAGCTACATTCAGGTTTTTTCTTTCATTCTCTTTGTCTATCTGCATAAGCCTAAGCTTTAGGGCATAACTTTATGCGCGCCTAATAGCCTACAGCCAATCCCCAAACGCTTCGATCTACTGAGGCAAAAAGGGCAATGTCAGAGTTTAATTCAATAAGAGCAAAGCTACAAAATGGAGAGTTGGAAATAAAGAGAAGGCAGGGACAGAAAAGTCATGTTTGGGAAAGATTTGGTGAAGTGGTAAAAGAGATGATAGCAGTGCCGGCTGTGCTGTGAGGCCATATACAAATTAGACAGTCACAAGATGTGGACTTAAAATACGGTTCACATAGCCATAGTATTATCTCAGAATTAAGCATTTCTTGCCAAACGATACACCAAATGTATGCTAAATTTTGACTTGGGAACAGGAGTAGAGAAATATGATTTCTTTCTTTTAGCATCTTCAGAGAATGTGAAGGCGCAGTTAGATACTGTACCATCTGTAGAGGTGCTATGAGCAAACATTTCACTACACCCGCAATAACATCTTCTAAAAACATGTGTATGTGACCAATACAATTTGATTTTGATAGTATTTCAACCACATAAAATATGCATCCAAGCTGAACTGAAATCTGATCAGAAACATGTCGTTTTCACAGGTTTCTATTTCCTTACAACCGGTCAAACTGATGTCATTTAGATGTACTTTTTTTGAAGGGCAGTTTCTCCACTGTCCCAAAATGTGGATGGATGAGAAAACCTTACCGATGTCAACGATGTCAACCAGATTGAAGCATTCATTCTATCTATCGATTTATGACATTATTCTGGTGAGCAAGGGTTCATTTAGTATTCTAGGTTACTGTACTGTACTGTGAATACAGTACCAGTCAAAGGTTCGGACACTCCTACTTTTTCTTTACTTAAAGTGTTATACAAATCAAAATATATTTTAGATTTTAGATTATTCAAAGTAGCTGCCCTTTGCCTTGATGACAGCTTTGCACACTCTTGGCATTCTCTCAACCAGCTTCACCAGCTAAGTGTGCTTTGAATTCTAAATAAATCACAGACAGTGTCACCAGAAAAGCAACCCCACACCATCGCACCTCCTCCTCCATGCTTCACGGTGGGAACCACACATGCAGAGATCATCCGTTCACTTAATCTTCGTCTCACAAAAAAAATCTCAAATTTGGGCTCATCAGACCAAAGGACAGATTTCCACCGGTCTAATGTCCATTGCTCGTGTTTCTTGGCTCAAGCAAGTCTCTTATTATTATTGTTGTCCTTTAGTGGTGGTTTCTTTGAGGCAATTCGACCATGAAGGCCTGATTCATGCAGTCTCCCTGAACAGTTGATGTTGAGATGTGTTTGTTGAGGTGTGTCTGTTATTTGGGCTGCAATCTGAGGTGCAGTTAACTCTAATGAACTTATCCTCTGCAGCAGAGGTAACTCTGGGTCTTCCGTTCCTGTGGCGGTCCTCATGAGAGCCAGTTTCATCATAGCGCTTGATGGTTTTTGCGACTGCACTTGAAGAAACTTAAAAAGTTCTTTAAATTTTGCGCATTAACTGACCTTCATGTCTTAAAGTAATGATGGACTGTCATTTCTATTTACTTATTTGAGCTGTTCTTGCCATAATATGGACTTGGTGTTTTACCAAATAGGGCTATCTTCTGTATACCAACCCTACCTTGTCACAACACAACTGAACGCATTAAGAAGGAAACAAATTCCACTATTTAACCTTTAACAAGGCACACCTGTTAATTGAAATGCAGCTGGTTGAATGAATGCCAAGAGTGTGCAAAGTTGTCACCAAGGCAAAGTGTGGCTACTTTGAAGAATCTCAAATGTAAAATATATTTTGATTTGTTTAACACTTTTTTGGTTACTACATGATTCCATAATGTGTTATTTCATAGTTTTGATGTCTTCACTATTATTCTACAATGTAGAAAATAGTCAAAATAAAGAAAAACCCTTGAATGAGTAGGTGTGTCCAAACTCTATATGCTAATGACAGAAGATAAGCTGAATGTAGGGGAGACTGGGAATGGTTGTAACACTTTTACCTTTTTGTCAGTTTCTCAGAGATCGTTTATGGTAGTATATTCAAAACTTGATACAAACAACCTACACCTGTCCTTTACAAATTGGTGTGGTTATTATATATGTAAATCAAACCTCAAATTCATGGTGTTTTCTTAAGTACAAGGAGTGAAGTGTTACAATTTACCCCATGGTCTGGGTTAGTTGTAACATTGCTTGGGGTGAATTGTAACAGAATGAAAAAGTGCATAAATCATGGCACGCAACTAATTATTGTACACCTTTATTGAGACCATGAGAGCAACATTGCCTTGTTCAACATTTCGTTTGGTAGAAATAATAATAAATGTAAATAATAAAATGTTTATTATTTTCCCCTCCACTAAATGGTCTTCTCAACCAAACAACAACTAGGCTAAATTGAACACCTGAATGTTTGTGGTGTGTGTGTGTGTGATGTGCGCGCATGCGTGTCTGTGTGTGTGACTGGATGTCACATAATCAGAGTCACAGTTGTGACAGTGGTATGGCTGTCCTGGGTTACAGGCTTGGTGGGCCCATAATTTGCAGTCCCAGCACTGCTCCCAGACCTCCTTGGACTTGGAATTGTTAAAGTGCTCCATGCACACAGTGCAGAAGTTTTCCTCGTTGGAGGAATCTGAATCTTCTGGTTCAATGTGCTTTGTTTTGGCTCTTTTCTAAAGCAGGACAGTTTTGTTGTTCAGTGTGGTTTGTCTTGGCTTGCTTTTTTCCAGCAGTTTTTTTTATGCAGGGCAATTTTTATTTTTGCCTTCTGAGTGCTTGACTTTTTATGCTCTTCCAGTGCGTGCTTGATGGGTTTATCCATGAAAATCACAGTTTTTCTCCTAAAATGAGTATGATATGTAATGTGTACATGGTTACAAAAGACAGAACATTACTTAAGGCAACCCAAGAGTTCAGTGTTCAAATCTCATCACGGACAACTTTAGCATGTTAGCTAATTAGGAAATTTGCAACTACTTTTTAGCTACTTTGCAACTACTTAGCATGTTAGGTAACCCTTCCCCTAACCTTAACCCTTTTTGCTAATCCTTTCCCTAACCCTGAACTTAACCATTTGACCTAACTTCTAACCTTAACCCTAAACTTAACCCTAACCCCTAGCCTAGCTAACGTTAGCGTTGGCCACTTAGCCACCTAGCTAAAGTTTGCTAACAACAAAATGGAATTTGTAACATATCATACATTTAATACATTTGTAACGTATTGTATGTTTTGTGAATTCGAATTACAATTTGCAACATATTGTACAAATGGCAATTCCTAACATATCATACAAATTGTAATTCGTAACATATCATACAAAATGGATGATGGACATTCACAAATTAATACATATCATACGAAACGTAACATACAGTATCATACTAAATTGTGTGTCTCGGATTTACGTACAGAATAATAGAAAATGCTCTGAGACCAGGTTGCGCTATGTTCTATCCAACCATGCCACAGATGCCTTTTGGCTTCATTCAGACTGGAAGGACATGGTGTACAGAGAGACTGTGGGGACAGCAGGGAGAATAGAACAGAGAACAGAACAGAAAACAGACATTGGACACAGAGCTTTGGGAGAGATTAGGGTAGAGATGCACACAACACAACACATCACAACACCTCCACAGGCTGTTTCTGTACCTACAGATGTAAGATCTTTATTTGATCACACCTTTGTTGCTGAGATTTTTCCTGTACAGCAGGAAATGCAAACTTGTAGTGTATTCTAGGTTTAGATGACAGACTTGATATGTCCTAATAAAAATGTATCAACCCCTACACAAAATGTATTATAATCCATATAATAATTCACATTTCCTGTTGCTGCAGGATTATTTTTCCTGCTGTAGTTAACTGGCTCAAATTAAGATCCTACATCTGTAACCAAGGATTATTCCTTTAGCTATAGAGGAGGCAGCAGTGGTGCCATAGCAGCAGAACACTTAGCCATGCACAACAGGGAAGAGGAAACGGCTCCACCAGAATGTGCCTTTACATAACATTGATGTGATGGAAAGGAATCATGGAGGGAGAATGAATGAATGTTTGAGTACGGAGAGACTCTGTGTGTGACAGGGTTCTTTCTGGAATATTCTGTTTCTGGAATGTTGTTAATGAGTTTTGGAGTATAATAATTCATTTGGAGCATCAGAGGTTGGGAGGCTGGGGGAATGGTGGACTGACTGAATGGCTGGACCAGTGTTTTATTTCCACTGAGGACGTGTGTGTGTGTGTGTGTGTGTGTGTGTGTGTGTGTGTGTGTGTGTGTGTGTGTGTGTGTGTGTCTAGGCCACCGGGAACAGGCCAGGCAGACAGACAGACAGACAGACAGACAGACAGACAGACAGACAGACAGACAGACAGACAGACAGACAGAGGAAGCATACAGACAGACGGACGAACGGACGGACGGACGGAGGGAGCGAACAGACAGACAGACAGACAGACAGACAGACAGACAGACAGACAGACAGACAGACAGACAGACAGACAGACAGACAGACAGACAGACAGACAGACAGACAGACAGACAGACAGAGGGAGGAAGCAGACAGACAGAGGGAGGAAAGCAGACAGCGAGAAAGAGGAAGCAGACATACATACAGAGGGAGGAAGCGGACAGACAGACAGACAGACAGACAGACAGACAGACAGACAGACAGACAGACAGTCAGTCAGACAGACAGACAGACAGACAGACAGACAGACAGACAGACAGACAGACAGACAGACAGACAGACAGACAGACAGACAGACAGACAGACAGACAGACAGACAGACAGACAGACAGACAGACAGACAGACAGACAGAGGTGTGTCTTATTGACAGGTACATACACAGTGAGTCTGGAGTCTAGCTCCTCCCTTGTCTTCCTCCAGCAGTGTGTGAGCTGACACTTTTGTATTAATTCAAATGTACAGCCCCACTGCAGCAAAAAGGGTACGCATCGCACCACTCCTTCCCTCCCTTCCCTTCCCTTCCTCCCCCCTTTCTAGCCCTCTCTCCTCCTCCATCTCTCTCCTCCCATCCTCAACCTGTCTCCTTCCTACCTACCTGTCTCCCTGGGCCGATCCTCCCTGCCTGCAACCCCGTTCTGTGTTTACATGACAGATTGCTCCCCAGTGGGAACCTTAATTGCATCATTTCATGGATGCGAGTCAGTGCGGTGGCCTAGAAAAGGTAAACAGGGATCTGGATCCAGGGCCAGAGAGAGAGGGAGGGAGGGGGAGAGAGAGAAGCCTTTTTTTCAGTTTAGATGCCAAAAAACCAAGACTTCTCAGGCTAAGAGAGCGAGAGAGAGATATAGGCTCACAATCAAACACGACACATGGCAGGCAGTGATTTGGTTCTGCCTTGTTTGTTTTGATATGTGATAAGGGTTTGGGATGAATGTGTAGGGAGGGGAAGGAAAAGAAAGGTGCACATTTTGTAGGAAAGCATGTCTTCATCAGTCGGTGGCTCGGTCCGGGGAATATGAGAGTTCAGCTGCCTGGGTCGGTCACGCATTACACCAGTAGTACTCCCTGAGTCAGCCATGTAAACACATGAAGTAATAGAATACACTACGCAATTAGGGGTGTGACAAAACCAGATACACAACCAGGGGATTGACACACACGGAAACCACCATCGATGTTTATACAGGCCAAATCCAGCTCTCGCACATAAATCAATATTGTTACAAAGCGGTGTGGGCCGTGTTGTTTTAAATCAGCCAATAGAGCAATAGGAATACTGGAAACGTGAGAGCAATGTAGATAATGTACGTAAATCCACCCAACTTGATAAATCATCTTTCTCATGCTGTTATGTTATGACCTCTCCATAGCATGACATAAACGCTTCATTACATATGACACAAGCACTGATTAAATTTATTTTTTTTTGTCACGTACACCAGATAGGTGCAGTAAAATGTGTTGTTTTAGTACTGAGAGTCTAGCGTACAGCATATTTGCCACTGTATCCTTCAGTCGCCAGTTGTTGTGGTATTGTAAAATGGAACTGTACGATTAGATTACTATGGAAACCATGATTCATCCTGAAGGAGTCTGTTTAGATGTCAAGTCAGGCTGGAGCCGACGCCATAGTGATCATTTGTATACGGTACCCTCCCTTCCAAGACATTGTCATTGATAGACCTTAGTGGCCTCAGCCATTATGTCTACGGCTAGACTGTATTACTAGCCATCTGTTGCAAATACTTAACTTTGTACTACTTTAATACACATACAAGTGAATTTGTCCCAATACTTTCTGTCCCCTAAAATAGGGGGACTATGTACACAAAGTGCTGTAATTTCTAAACGTTTCACCCGATATGGATGAAATTCCCCTCAAATTAAAGCTGACAGTCTGCACTTGAACCTCACAGTCGTTGTATTACTTCAAATCCAAAGTGCTGTGCTGGAGTACAGAGCAAAAACAACAACAAAATGTGTCACTGTCCAAATACATTTGGAGCTCACTGTAGTGCACTATTTAGACCAGGACCTTATGAGGTAGCCCTGTGTGGTTTGGACAAGAGTAGTGCACCATTTAGGATAGATATACCATTTCAGTCCCCTATACTACCAATACGATAATGACAGGATGTGGTCCGATTTTTGAAAAGCAACATTTTGAAACCAAAGATTTACATTTGTTCTGAGAGGTATTGCAGTTCTATAAAAGTTATACTCACTGAAATAAAATGTTTCTGGGGAAAAGGATTAAATGTATTCTTTCCCGTTCAAATCACAAAGAGTCAAATGTTTTGTCATTCTTTCTCTGTCTGTCTCCCTCTGTCTGTCCGTCCTCCCATAGTATTTGGTTGGACTACCTCTTCAGCTCATGTATACAATATTATAACATGCACTTCTAGCCATCTTGGTCCTACAAATATTTAGCATACAGACTCCTCATGTTTATTCAAAGTGCTGGGTTACACTGTTTATGACAGATATGCCGGCCAGGGCCCTATGGGAAGGGGAAAAGAAAACTATTCCAAATGAAAAGTCATGATTCATGCCACAGATAGTGTATAAACTAAAATATACGCTGCCTGCTAGCTGCTTGGACCTTGGAGCGCAATTGCCCAGCTCCACTTTAAGCAATTTTGATTGGCTCTAAACAGTGCACAGACAACTTAGTATTGCATTACTCTGAATACGGAGGGAGCTGCCTGAGAGGACTGTGTGGTGAGGTGGGTGGTCCACCTCCACTATCCTTACAACCAGGGAGCTTGATTGATATTTCCAGAAGGAAATTAATAATGCCATCAGTGATGGCTGTTGCTTCAGTGTGTTTGTGTGTATGTATTTGTGAGTGTGTGTGTGTGCGTGTGTGTGTGTGTTGTAGGGAGAGGTGAAATTTAGAGTTTAGGTCTGAGCTTCACGCTCAATGCATTTAGACTGTGAAATTTTATTAAGGTTCTTTAATGACATGTATGCCTTAAACCGACACACTTAGAAAACAAGCTGCTATAGAAGCAAAAAGGGTTCTCCGGCTGTCCCCATAGGAGAACCCTTTGAAGAATCCCTTTTGGTTCCAGGTAGAACCCTTTTGGGTTCCATATAGAACCCTTTCCACAGAGGGTTCTACATTGAACCCAATAGAGTTCTATCTGGAAACAAAAATGGTTCTACCTGGATCCAAAAGGGGTTCTTCAAAGGGTTCTCCTATGGGTACAGCCGGGGAACCCTTTTGTGTACTATAACTACAGGATCATTTGTAACATTATTAACATTCTCATCATAAAAACTCTTCCTTTGAAAAGGAAATGCTGGGGAAGTAGTAGTGAACTCCATAGCCATTGTATGCAAGTCTTCCAACGACACTCACTAAATATCTTCTAGTGCTCTTGTCTATCAAGTCTATATCAGGGACATATGTCTCTCTCTCTAGCCTCGTTTATACCTGGAGCTAACAGGCGTCCTGATCTTGTCTACATGTTTTAAATTGTGACTCTTATCGGTCTGCTGTGTCCGTATTGTGACCATATTATCCTGGTCCTTCCCTGTATGCAAATGTTTTGACAGATATTATTTCAAACAAATATTTATTTATTTATTTGAATTCACATATTAATGACATTAGTCAATGGTGCCACCTGTCAATGATTTTAGAGGGAGGGATAATAACCAGTTTCCCTGTCCAGATCCATCTACACAATGCCTGCTTGACTACCTCCGGAGGTGGGCTTGAAGATCTGATCACAATGTGTCTTGATAGTTTACACCTGTCTAAAAATGTGGGCACCATCAAGCAGTACCGATGCACCAAGTCTGGAACCAACAGGAACCTGAACAGCTTATATCCCCAAGCCATAAGACCGTTAAATAGTTAAATAGTAATCAATAGCTACCTGGACTATCTGCATTGACCCTTTTTGTACTAACTCATCACATATGCTGCTGTTACTGTTTACTGTCTATCCTGTTGCCTAGTAACTTCCCTACCTACATTATATGTACATATCTACCCCAATTACCTCGTACCTCTGCATATCGGCTCGGTACTGGTGCCCCGTGTACACTGAGTGTACAAGAACACATTGATCTTTCCGTGACATAGACTGACCAGGTGAATCAAATCAAATCAAATTGTATTTGCCCCATGCGCCGAATACAACAGGTATTACTGTGAAATGCTTACTTCCAGGTGAAAGCTATGATCCC
Organism: Salmo trutta; assembly: GCF_901001165.1. Classification (NCBI taxonomy): domain Eukaryota; kingdom Metazoa; phylum Chordata; class Actinopteri; order Salmoniformes; family Salmonidae; genus Salmo; species Salmo trutta. Next base: position 7,742,997 of record NC_042960.1, read on the forward strand.
TTATTGATGTCACTTGTTAAATCCACTTTAATCAGTTTAGATGAAGGGGAGGAGACAGTTTATAGAAGACCCGGAAGTAAACTCTTAGTCTACAGCTGTTGTTTACGAAGCATGTGACAAATACAATTTGATTTAAACGGGGCTTCTCTCTCTTTCTCCCTCCCTCTCTGAACAGTAGCTTTGCTTAACAGACTTTTCAATTCAAGTAAACTTTAGGGAAAACTATGGCCGATGATCCACATTGGCCCTTGGGCTGGCTTTCCCCAAACATTTTCTCAATATCCCTCTGTACACTTTACCTAGCTAGAGAAAAAAAACTTCTGTGATGGTGGAAATTTGGTCAAATTTGAGTCAAATCAAATGTTATTTGTCACATGCTTTGTAAACAACAGGTGTAGAATAATAGTAAAATGCTCAGTGACGTACATGAAATGAAGCACTTCCCAGCACTGGCAACCTATGTCAATGGATAGTGTTCTTTTACTAAGCAACCATCACTTGCTTACACTGTTAATACTAATAGTGGAAGGATGTTACGCTATTGATTTACACTCATAGAACAGTAAAAGACTGTCCAGCTCAACACGTCAATCTCAGAAATCTAGAAATCTAAGGCCAAATAGACTAGCTCCTGTAGACAAACTCTGTGTGCTCAGATCTAACATTACGAGGATACATTTAAGGTGAGGTCACTGTTCCACACCCTGGCAGAAGGCCTCAATCTGTCTCCATTTGTAATCATCCTGCAACAACCTATCATTTCCTTTCCTGCTGAATCAAGGATTGTTAGTCACATAGAAATAGACTGCATATCAAATCAAATCAAATCAAATTTATTTATATAGCCCTTCGTACATCAGCTGAAATCTCAAAGTGCTGTACAGAAACCCAGCCTAAAACCCCAAACAGCAAGCAATGCATGTGAAAGAAGCACGGTGGCTGGGAAAAACTCCCTAGGAAAAACTCCTGAGAAAGGCCAAAAACCTAGGAAGAAACCTAGAGAGGAACCAGGCTATGAGGGGTGGCCAGTCCTCTTCTGGCTGTGCCGGGTGGATATTATAACAGAACATGGTCAAGATGTTAAAATGTTCGTAAATGACCAGCATGGTCAAATAATAATAATCATAGTAGTTGTCGAGGGTGCAACAAGCACGTCCGGTGAACAGGTCAGGGTTCCGTAGCCGCAGGCAGAACAGTTGAAACTGGAGCAGCAGCATGGCCAGGTGGACTGGGGACAGCAAGGAGTCATCATGCCAGGTAGTCCTGAGGCATGGTCCTAGGGCTCTGGTCCTCCGAGAGAAAGAAAGAGAGAATTAGAGAGAGCATATTTACATTCACACAGGACACCGGATAAGACAAGAGAATACTCCAGATGTAACAGACTGACCCTAGCCCCCCGACACATAAACTACTGCAGCATAAATACTGGAGGCTGAGACAGGAGGGATCAGAAGACACTGTGGCCCCATCCGATGATACCCCCGGACAGGGCCAAACAGGCAGGATATAACCCCACCCACTATGCCAAAGCACAGCCCCCACACCACTAGAGGGATATCTACAACCACCAACTTACCGTCCGAAGACAAGGCCGAGTATAGCCCGCATAGATTCTATGACTATTTTCTACGGGTTGTTATTCAAGAAGAAAAATTCTGCTCAATGCTACATCGTCATCCTAGACGTCCTCATCAAACAGACACTGTGACGAGGTTTTCAGACATGCTATAAACTTTAATAGACATATAGATATTTCTGAAAAGAAACAAAGATAGCCCTAGGTTTTATTTACAATACATGATCAAAATCATCACATACAGCGGCAAAAACAATTGTAGAGAACTTAAATAACTTTGTTTGCGTAACTACTTAAATAATGAAAACGGTTACTCTATTTTATTCACACCACGCCGTCTCAGCAGCTAAAATGCAGGTTTCACATTAAGTGCTAAAATTATAGTATCAACTTTACAGCATGAGTTCCATTTGACGTATTATAGACCAGAGAGAACACTGGCGAGACAGAGGTTCAACAACTGCTGTCATTGAAGATACAGAGGAGAAAACAAAACAGAGAGCGAGAGAGAGACAGACAGAGAGAGAGAGAGAGAGACAGAGAGAGACAGAGAGAGAGAGACAGACAGAGAGAGAGAGAGAGAGAGAGAGAGAGAGAGGAATTGGAAAACCCTGAACACTTCTAACCATGCTTAGAACGGGAACTCAAAACAAAATATGATCATAGAAATAAAGACATTCCAATTGTGTGGGGGGCAGGCACTTAAAGACAACACTGGCACAAGATGTAAGAGGTTGCTTTGCTCGTTGCTGAACTACTGTCAGGAGACTCAAGATTAATATGGTATCAAGGAATTTGCAATGGCACTATATCAAATGAACCAATCCTGATCAACCTGTAGATTAGTGGCGTTATGCGATGTGTTTTATACCGTCTTCTGAAGAAAAACAACACATCGATGAGCTCCAACATAATTAGAGTCTTTTTTTAATTGTCGTTTGGCTCGCCGAAGACGGTTTAGATCCCTGGCTTTGAGATGAGCAAAGTCTTCTTTATGCTGTTCATTTGTTAAGGGATCACAGTTCACCACAAAGTGGATCAAAGAAGTCTGGGTTCATACTTGACACATTCTATCATTCCATCTGTCTTATTTGAACGTCTCACAGTGCGTAGAGTAGAGCGTCTGGTGTGAAACCATCTTTCATCTGATCTACCTGGAGGAACTCTTCTCATCCGACTGTGAACAGGCTCCAATAAGTTGGTGGCCTAGCGAAACTTGGATCATTTCTAAAACAAAGACCAAACACCGACCGTTATGCTGCAGTTGAATGCCACAGACAGAGGCGTACTACGGGAAGGAAACACAGAGAGACCTTGTGTTGTGTCTCAGTGATCGGTTCCAAAGTCTTCCATTCAGGTGTAGACATGCATGGCCTTTAACACACGGTGCTGATCTGTACTGCACATGTCGCTGTGTGTTTTTATACAGTGGAAAAACACTGCATACGTTTTGTGTTAGCAAAAAAAAGACAAAAAAAACATGATTTATTTTAAGCTTAATGCAAAACCACTTTCTACAAACACCGTCCTCTTCCCATACATGATCACAGTTAAAAAAATAAACCCTCCTCTATCAAAACAATAGTAATGCTATATTATTTAGCAAGGCTAAGTAGTACTTAGTTCAGCTCTTTATGTATGAAATATACATCAGCTTCTGTCCCTTTATACCTCCCACTGAAGTTGTGTAGCGAGTGTGTGTGTGTGTTCAGTGTGAGAGATTAAGAGTGAGATTTGACCTGCTGCGTGCCACTGTGTTAGTGTGCGACAATGTCACTGCTGTAGGACACCGTACTAGTCCCAACATAATCGTCTGCCCTTGATTGTGAAACACAAAAAAACATTACATTACAGTGCGTGGAGTTGATGACTCCATTTCAAATGTATGAAACTGGCGTTGACATTGGGAGTGCAAAGCTACGAGCTCTATCCTAACAATGTCATAGACTCTGTCCCTAATGGCACCCTTGTTCCGTATGTAGCTCACTATTTTTGACGTGGGCCCATAGGGCTCTGGTCAAAGGTAGTGCACTATACGGGGAATAGGGTGCCATTTGGGACACAGCCATGTAAACTCTATAGATCTATAGATACCTGTTGAGTCCAAAGACACTCATTCTTCAGCTATGGATCCATTCTGTACATTGGCAGCATGTCAAGTGAGCGATGAACAACAAATCTATACCGCTGTATCATGAAGTATCATAACGTAGCTTTTTCTATGAAGATGTGCCCACAAAACATCACCCGGAGAAAACAGTGGGTCAAAATAACAATAATCATTATTATTACTGTAACATTGGTCTATTGGTCGTTCATATTAGCACCTTTAGACAAGATAGTACAGGACTCTGTATGGGGCTCTATACACGGCACAGTAAGATTATCAGAAACTCTTCAGTCAGTGTCAGTATTATTGCATTGCTGATGCTGAAGAGATTGGCATGTTCATTTAAAGGCTGTATATAGGCTGTGTTTTGTTGGTGAAGGCAGACCCAAAGCTAACCCTCAGTATTAGGCTGTCCACTCTCCAGTCCTGGGGGATAACTTATGTCACCACGCCTCCGCCCGCCTCGCCGTGTTTCAGCTCAGCCGACTCCCCTTCGCTCTCTGTAAGGCTTCAGTCAAAATGGCCGCTGTTTTTTTGTTGTTGTGTGGAGAGAACGCGAGGGGGTCTCCCTCTGTTCTCAGCAGGGGTGCAGTGCTAATATCAAGTCATCTGCATGGGGGTTCCAGAGTGGGAGAGAGAGAAGGAGAGGAACTTTCTCCAGGAGAAGAAGAGTATAAAAGAGCTTATGTAGCCACAGTGGAGGTCCAACCATTAGACCATAGACGACGATTGCCATGCATTCAACCATCACATTGCTGTGTCTGTCTGTGTGATGGTCTCTGGAGGGATGCTTGGCTTGGATGCCTGGTGTACGTAGCCTACCGGAGCTTATGGGCAGGAAGATGACCAGAGTCTGGGTGTTGACGGGGACAGGGTACGTCCAGACAGGGGGGTGTGTCTCAGGGGTGAATCACGGAGGAGGGAGGTTCTGCTTGGGCTTCTCCGGTGGATGAGTAAGGGGGCCCGGGGGAAGGGGGGGTGCGGTGGGAGTGGACCCCCTCCCCGTGCCCCTATACCATGTAGCTAGTGAGGTTCAGCAGGTACGAGGTCATGTCTATGATGTGGTCCAGGATGCCGTCCTTCTCCTGGTCGCTAGGCATGCCCCGCTCGCCCTTCTCACACTGGGCGCCCGAGTAGCCGCTCTTACACAGGCAGTTGTGGGGCTCAACACACACACCTCCGTTACGACAGGCCGGCTCGCATTTAGCTGTGTGTGAGAGAGAGAGAGGGAGAGGGGGAGAGAGAGAGAGAGAGAAAGAGAGGATATCTTGACAAGCGATAACAAAACGTTTTATGTGGGTCCACTATGGATCCACAGTAGTCTATTTGATACATATCAACATTACTCAAGATATACAGTATAATTCTTCACATTATTGTGTATCTCTTGTTATACAGTAGGTCTCAGCTACTCTGCAGAGGGTTATTATGTAATGTTATACTAATATTCTAGGTTATGGTTGAGCACTTTTCTCTGACTCACCCACTCTGCAGAAGGGTCCCTCCCAGCCGGCGCTGCAGCAACACTTCCCGGTGGGGGTACAGTGTCCGTTCTTACACTGCCGTGAACAGGCCGTTCCCAGCAGCTCCGGGGCCTCCACCTGTCTCTGACACTCCTTAGGGACCGCGGGCCTGCAGGGGCCACACAGGGAGGGCAATGGTCACACACTCTAAAGGCACACTGTTCTGAGGCATTACATACGGATATGTGGCCTTTCTTTCTTTCTTTCACACACACACACACACACACACACACACACACACACACACACACACACACACACACACACACACACACAATAGAGGCAGCTGCAGTGGTGCCATAGCAGCAGAACACTTAGCCATGCACAACAGGGAAGAGGAAACGGCTCCACCAGAATGTGCCTTTACATAACATTGATGTGATGGAAAGGAGTCATGGAGGGAGAATGAATGAATGTTTGAATACGAAGAGACTGTGTGTGACAGGGTTGTTTCTGGAATATTCCGTTTTGGGAATGTTGTTAATGAGTTTTTGAGCATAATAATTAATTTGGAGCATCAGAGGTTGGGAGGCTGGGGGAATGGTGGACTGACTGAATGGCTGGACCAGGGTTTTATTTCCACTGAGGACATGTGTGTGTGTGTGTGTGTGTGTGTCTAGGCCACCGGGAACAGCCATTCGCTGCTGTAATTCAGCATGACAGGAGACTCATAAACACCCCCCCCCCCCCACACACACACACACAGATGCAGCACACACCCGCAAGCATAACCAACCACACTGCCAACAGGCAGCATACTAAACAGACATATTGTGATCATCTCATAACAAGACAAACATTGAACACACGCTCTGGCCCAAAGGAGGCTTAGAGTATGATCATTTCATATCACGCTCCAGCCCGGGCTCAAAAACCTGGAAATAATATAGCAGCGTGATGGAATTCAAATGTGAATTGCCTGTTAGCTTGTGTGTGTTTCTGTGTGTGTGGATGGGGCCAAACAGCATCGACTAATGAGGCAAGACATGCCTCAGCCAGGCAGTGTATTGACATATCCATCAGGCACTCACACATTCACATACACACCCAGTGATAGTGGTATGGAAACCAGAGAGCCTGGTGGGAGTGCTGTGGAGTGGTCAGTGCATGTGTGTAGAGTCTTATGATGATAATGATGCTGGACTCTCTGCCTGCTGGACTCTCTGCCTGCCGGACTCTCTGCCTGCCGGACTCTCTGCCTGCCGGACTCTCTGCCTGCTGGACTCTCTGGGCGCTGTAGAGACCTAATGCTGTAGATAAATAACGCTGAGAGATAATGCTGTAGAGATAATCCTGTAGAGACATCTAATGCTAGAGTGAGATAATCCTGGACAGAATAGAATGCTGTAGTGAGATAATGCTGCAGAGAGATAATGCTGTATAGAGATCATGTTGGAGAGCTCTAATGCTGTAGAGAGATAATGCTGGGGAGAGATAATGCTATAGAGAAATAATGCTATAGCGATCTAATGACCAATGGACAGACAGGAGTCACAACTGAATGTGATATTGTGGTCTGGTTGTGAATGAACTGACTTACTGACTGACTGTGGTTGGTTAGTGCTCAAAGGAGGGGCTCCTGGCCTGTGTTGTGTGAGTGAGTGAGTGAGTGAGTTAGTTAGTTAGGGGGTCCTGGTCAGGGTTCTGGGGGTATGTGAGTGGGGCGTCGGACACCGTGGCTGGGAGAGTGTTGTTCTGACAGCCACATTGACTGATGGCAGTCTCGGGGCAGTACCAGAGCCTAGAGGGGGTCTCTAGGGGGTGGAGGGGTGGGGGGGCGATTCCCATGCTCCGCTCCCCTCAGCACCCACCCAACCCTGTGCCTTTTCTCATCCACACTCTGGGCCTTTGTTGTGACAGGCTGCACGTAGTTAAAACTGAGAGAAGGAGGGACAGAAAGAGAGAGGGTGGGAGAGTGATGGAGTTGGGAGAAAGAGACCAGGGTGAGAGAGAGAGAGAGAGAAAAGAGGGACAGCTAGTCCCTGGAGGATTGGGGTACAACACTGTTAATAGTGTCAGGCGGGCAGGGGTCAGCCACGGCTATTGCCCCTCATCAGTTTGTATTAGTGCCATGGGTGGCCATGGTCCCGGGTGAAAACAACACCTGCCGGAGCGCCACTTGACAAAGGCAGCTGGGTCAACAGGCACTGTGGGAATGTATAAACTCGGCGAGAACACTTGCATAAAACACAGACTGATGAAGACTGATAAATTAAAGGAGGGCAGCTTATTAGTTTGAGTGTCCACGGGGCTGGTCCCAATGATTTATATATACACTAGATGACTGATAGGGGGCGCTGTTTTGAAGCCCCCTGAGCCTCCATCTTGGCACTCCCTCACGTTGTAATTTTTGGGGGAAGCTTTAGAAATGCATTTAATAATGTCTACATTAGTTTTTGCCACATTCATTCTATTACAGACACCTTAATGCATAATCTTAAATTATATTATGTGAGCTAAACATAAAAATTTAAAATTTAAAAATATATAAAAACATTTTCCTTAAAGTATATATATTTTTTAATACTAATGTTACTGTCCCCGCTACAACAACAAAAAATACTTCAATACATGTAATTTTGACCTTAAAACATTTAATTGAAATACTGTAGAATTCCATTAATTCCTATGGAGGACTGCTCCAACTGGGGGGAGTGCCAATATGGCCGACCGGTGGCTTCAAAAACCTCTCAATGGCCAATACATATTATCAGCCATCTAGGGTTTGTATACATTATTGGCTGCTTCGCAACACTCTTAGAAAAAAAGGGTTCCAAAGGGGTTCTTCGGCTGTCCCCATAGGATAACCCTTTTTGGTTACAGGTAGAACCCTTTTTGGTTACATGTAGAACCTTTTATCTTCCATTTAGAACCCTCTGTGTTCCAGCTGGAACCATACAGCGTTCTTCAAACGGTTCTCAAATGTGGACAGCCGAAGAACCCTTTTAGGTTCTAGATAGCTTATTTTTTTCAAAGTGTAGTCCTAGTGGCTGAATGGAGGAGGGAGGCGGGGTGGTGGTGGGGGGATGGTTGGAGCTCTGCTTGGCTCAGCTGCCTCCCTTCCCACCTCCCCCTTTGTTCAGGAGACATCAGCCAGGGACCATATGCTGATCCCTGATCACTCCCTCTTATTCACAACACAGCCCTCTTTATAATATCTCACCGCCTCAAAAGTCACCCCAGATCAAATCATACAGCTGATTGATATAGGGGATGCTATTAGTGAGGGATACTCTAGCGACTATCAGATTTATTTCACTTAAAGCTTTGATAGTGATGGGTGGCTGGTAGCCTGGGAGTTGGTGAGGAGGGTTTTGGAAAGGAATGTGTTGGGGCTATGTGCTGGGGCTTGCTTGATAGGCATGAGGTGTATGTGAGAAAAAAGCCCTGGAGTGGTGTACATTGTGCCTCTCAACAATGGCTAAATCAAACGGCCCAGTGTGAGTCCTTTGGCTGTTTTGTCATCCGGCTCCATTGTTTGGGGGCTTTTTTGTGGTTTCATCCCTTGTTTTAATTGTGTCAGAAATGTACTGTGTATTGTAGGAGCCAGGGCCATTCAGTGGAGCAGCTTTGTCAAGGGCAGGACCACAGTAGTGCAGCAGCAAGATTTAGGAGGGACATCTGAATAAAAGAGCAGGCTTTTTTTAGACAGCATATCGGGAGCTGGGAGCTATCGTTACACACACACACACACACACACACACACACACACACACACACACACACACACCTCCCCCCCAGTACTTCCTGTAATTTGTGACTTCCATAGTGACTTCATAAAGGAGGTCCCAGAGCCCTATTCTCTGTCCACTGGGTCTTCTCAACCTCTTTACTCAACACAATTCAATCAGAGGACTGCACCTGACTCAACTAAACCCCAAACTGTGTGAAAAGTATATTATGACACAGGAGAACCACTTCCTCCCTCTTTGGATAAAAGCCTGTTTAGATGGAAAGACAACTTTTTTTTATTACCGTTATCAGCAGGAGTTCTTACTGTTTCAACTGTCTCTCTACGAAAATGATTTCTCCCCCCATTCAGGTTTCAGACGGAATCGTGAGGACCGGATAGAATTTGGTTTTGAATAAAACGTGGCTCTGTCCCTTCCATTCTTATACGCGATAAACAACCTGGCAGTTACATACTGTACAGCTTTACAATGTGGCCAGTGACATCATACATAACCAACCCACATAACCAACCCACCCAATACCTGGAGGCTGTGTTTGTTTGTGTCTCTCCTCTCTCAAGGAATGAAGTCTCCTCCTCCTCTGCTTCTAAATGGATGTTAGCACCAGAAATAAATAAAAAAGCCTCTCTCTCTCCCATGGGGACCTCTGACTGCGTGTGGCAGGGCAATTGAGATAAGACATATTCAATGAAGCATTGCATGTCTCAATCAGACATTATACTGATCTAATTATAGAAAGAGGGGAAAAGGAAAAATTAAAAACAGAGCTGAAACCCGTTGAAGCCTTGGGGAAGACGGCATATCGTGTGTGTGTGAGTGTGATGCATATGGACTAGGTTTGAATCCCGGGCAAGGCCGCAAGGTATTTTTAAACAGCTCTGTCTCCTTCCACAGTAGAGCCAGTAAACAATGCCACATGATCCTACTCTGCCTCTGTGTTGTATATTTACAAATTAAATCTCTCTCAGTCTAGAATTTCCACGACAGTGTCCACATGGGACAGACACAACGTATAATGATGTTACTGAGACACATGGTGGCCTATTTATTATTGGACGGTACCCGACTGACAAACAAATACCTACAAATGAAGTCGGCGCACTGCCGGGACGTGTGTTTACCCCAAAACATTGCAGAGGGGTTTAGGTGATTTTCCTCTTTCGCTCCCCTCCCCAGTCTCCTACCTCCTAACGCCCCCCTCCTCTTCCCCAAACATACATGTAATGAAAACACCATGTGGGTGGATGGTGGATGTTGTGGGACCCCCGGACCACCACAGGCTCGCCGCTCAGAAATACAAGTGTTCTGTAAAGGAGGAGGGTGAGGGGGCACCAGGTACCCCAGGAGGGGTAGAGGAGGACGGGTGGCCCACCAGACGTGATAACACAACAAGGTCAGAAACATTAGCTGCCCCCTTCCCTCCCCCTCTCCATCCTCCCTGTAACGAGATACTAATAGCGAAGTGTGTGTGTGTGTGTGTGTGTTCGCGCACGTGCGTGTGTAGAAGCCGGACTCCCAGCACCACACAGGCCACTATACAGACTAAACAAGCCCAAAATATGGGTGGAAAGAATTGTTGTTTGGAAAAATGTGTCCATGCCAAAAAACATGAATAAAACATTGAGCGGAGCACCAAGGGGCCCGTAGAAACATCTGGGGCGTAATTAATTGTAACTTGGTTGGTACTGTCGTCACCTTAGCAATAATTAGCCAGGGATCTGTTTCTATTGTCCCACACACGCAAGCACACACACACACACACACACACACTCCAATAAAGTGAAATGGACTTAAGGAAACATTATTCTGTCGCTTTCCTGGACTTAACTCCCACTGTAAGCCAAGTGAAATGTTTTTAGATGCTTCACATGCCTCCCTGCCAACTTCACTTAAGCTGAAGAACCTAAACCTACATGAGGATCTCTAGTTCCCCATTCCAGCGTGCTGAAAAGGGGGACTGGATGATTTCTGGGTGGCTGAGGGTGGAAAGACACAGCTTGAAGAGCGATTGGTTTGAATTAGAAAGTGAGAGGATCTGGTTGTGTTCAATGTAATTTCTCATGATTCAGACTATATATCAGTGACATTTAAGGCCTACACGTCTCAGATGTTGGCTGCGGTGGAGGGGGACTTCATACACCCCATGTACGTACCTCCTGGTGTGCTGGGAGAAATGTTTTTCACATGTACTAGGGTTGACGCAAACATCATTTGTTAAAGATTCATGTTTATCGAAAATATTGAATAGAGTAAAACACATGGTAAAATGTTTAGCACGCATACAACAATGATTAACAGGCACCCATCTCCTCTAGTAATATTTACCACCAGGAACTCCAGCACATTATCAGCTGTGTGCCACCTGGATTGTTGGGACGCAGTGGGGCACATTGTTGGGACACAGCATCCCTTCATTAAAACCCAAACCACCAGATATTCCAGTCACATGTAACAAATCCCTCCCTACAACTATGAGGAAAACATTACCACTCGTCGACAGGTGCCCTCCGTTCTCTCCAGGAGTGTATAAGCAGCCCTGTCAAACGCTACGAAAATACCCAGCGAGCCACGTGTGCTCGCTCTCTCTCGCTCTCCTCGAGCTCTCTCTCTTTCTTCTCTCCTATCCTCCCTCTCTCTCTCTAACAGGGCCCGCTGGTAGTGCTGGTGTTAGAAACGGTATGCTTACTCTCCAATTACCACGCTGAGATTTGTGTTGGCCGGGGAACTGGCCGTTGTGTGATGATTTGTTTAAGGGGATAAGAGCCCTGGTGTGTGCGTGCCTGTGTGTGATGTATTGGAGAGGTGTAGAAAACAAGGGATGGAGGGAGGTATGACGTTCCCTCTCCCTGTGAAGTTGTGATCCTGCACTGCCACTATATCTGCTGTGTGTAGGTATATGTGGAGGCCACAGACACACAAAGAAAGTTGTGTTCTTTACCTTTTAGGGTCCACTAGCTTGTAGAGCTTCCCACTGTGTGACTGAGCCATGCTTTTACTGGTAGCCAGGATGTACACTTCACCTGGGGGTGAGGAGAACAGGGGTTACATGGGAAATGTAGTTCAGGCATCAGCCCTATCTAGAGAGAGCAAATAAGAGAAGAGAAGATGGAGAGAAGAGAGAGCGAGTGAGAGACAGAAAGACACAGTGAGAAAGAGAGAGAAGGGCAACCAGTTAAGAAGCCCTGTTGCCACAAGAAAAGCGCAACCTGTGAAGACCAGCATTGTAAATACAACCCATATATTTATGTTTATTTATTTTCCATTTTGTACTTTATCTATTTGTACATAATATGATATTTGTAATGTCTTTATTCTTTTGGAACTTTTGTGAGTGTAATATTTACTGTTCATTTGTATTGTTTATTTCACTTTTGTTTATTATCTAGTTCACTTGCTTTGGCAATGTTAACATACATTTGAAGTCGGAAGTTTACATACACCTTAGCCAAATACATTTAAACTCAGTTTTTCACAATTCCTGACATTTAATCAGAGTACAAATTCCCTGTCTTAGGTCAGTTAGGATCACCACTTTATTTTAAGAATGTGAAATGTCAGAATAATAGTAGAGAGAATGATTTATTTCAGCTTTTATTTCTTTCATCACATTCCCAGTGGGTCAGAAGTTTAGTATTTGGTAGCATTGCCTTTAAATTGTTTAACTTGGGTCAAACGTTTCAGGTAGCCTTCCACAAGCTTCACACAATAAGTTGGGTGAATTTTGGCCCATTCCTCCTGACAGAGCTGGTGTAACTGAGTCAGGATTGTAGGCCTCCTTGCTCGCACACGCTTTTTCAGTTCTGCCCACAGATTTTCTATAGGATTGAGGTCAGGTCTTTGTGATGGCCACTCCCATACCTTGACTTTGTTGTCCTTAAGCCATTTTGCCACAACTTTGGAAGTATGCTTGGGGTCATTGTCCATTTGGAAGACCCATTTGCGACCAAGCTTTAACTTCCTGACTGATGTCTTGAGATGTTGCTTCAATATATCCACATAATTTTCCTGCCTCATGATGCCATCTATTTTGTGAAGTGCACCAGTCCCTCCTGCAGCAAAGCACCCCCACAACATGATGCTGCCACCCCCGTGCTTCACAGTTTGGATGGTGTTCTTCGGCTTGCAAGCCTCCCCCTTTTTCCTCCAAACATAACAATGGTCATTATGGCCAAACAGTTCTATTTTTGTTTCATCAGACCAGAGGACATTTCTCCAAAAACTACGATCTTTGTCCCCATGTGCAGTTGCAAACCGCAGTCTGGCTTTTTTATGCCGGTTTTGGAGCAGTGGCTTCTTCCTTGCTGAGCAGCCTTTCAGGTTATGTCGATATAGGACTTGTTTTACTGTGGATATAGATACTTTTGTACCTGTTTACTCCAGCATCTTCTCAAGGTCCTTTGCTGTTGTTCTGGGATTGATTTGCACTTTTCGCAACAAAGTACGTTCATCTCTAGGAGACAGAACGTGTCTCCTTCCTAAGCGATATGACGGCTGCGTGGTCCCATGGTGTTTATACTTGCGTACTATTGTTTGTACAGATGAACGTGGTACCTTCAGGCATTTGGAAATTGCTCCCAAGGATGAACCAGATTTGTGGAGGTCTACAATTTATTTTCTGAGGTCTTCGCTGATTTCTTTTAATTTTCCCATGATGTCAAGCAAAAAGGCACTGTGTTGGAAGGTAGGCCTTGAAATACATCCACAGGTACACCTCCAATTGACTCAAATAAAGTCAATTAGCCTATCAGAAGCTTCTAAAGCCATGATATCCTTTTCTGGAATTTTCCAAGCTGTTTAAAGGCACAGTCAACTTAGTGTATGTAAACTTCTGACCCACTGGAATTGTGATACAGTGAATTATAAGTGAAATAATCTGTCTGTAAACAATTGATGGAAAAATTACTTGTGTCATGCACAAAGTAGATGTCCTAACCGACTTGACAAAACTATAGTTTGTTAACAAGAAATTTGTGGAGTGGTTGAAAGACAAGTTTTAATGACTCCAACATAAGTGTACGTAAACTTCCAAATTCAACTGTATGTTTCCCATGCCAATAGACCCGTTAAATTGATATTGAAATTGAGAGAGAGAAACAGAGAGAAAATAAGAGAAGAGGCCCTGCCCAGGATCCCTGCGGCGCTGCACTTGCCATGGGACTTGGGAGACAGAGTATCACGGGACAACTGAATACTCCTGACTGGAACCAGGCGAGTCATTTAATGAGGAGCAAGCCCACAACACGGCTCCATAAGAGGACAAATTGTAAACATGTGTCAATGGGGCCCTGTTGTGGGAAGCCAGCCCAGCTCAGCACAGCCCTCCACCATTCGCCTACCCCCGCCCCATTTACAAATCATGAACAAAAGCAAAAATCTTCAACGAACACCACGCCAAGATACTGGCAAGTCCCATGGTTAACCCTGTGTGCCCGCTGTATGCCAATATGGATAATTAGTTCTCTGCAAAACATGAGCTCACAGTGAGTCCTTTTGTCAAACGGGGATACAATGAATTGGGTTCAGTGGGTTTGTTGATGTAGCGAACCTAACCTCACCTAAGATGGTGTGACTGGCAGGCTGGTAAACAATAACACAGACCAGAAACATTCATCACCAGGTGGCCAACTACATGTCATATCAGTAGGCTCTTTGAGGCCTGGTGCTATCGTATGGAAATGACCATATAATCCTTCAGGAAGCAGGGAGACTTTAATATCCTGCTGCTGGAACGTGCCATGGAGGAAAGGTGACACGGCGGGAAGGGATGAAGGTATTAGTTCCCCTCACAGCGTGTGTGACCTCTGTTGGTTTTGTGGTCCAATATCATGAATATCACTCGAATAACGGCTTGAATTTGAGACTCCGCGGACGTTTTTCCCCTCACTTCCTAATCTCGGAAACTCAATTGGAGAAGCTTGTTTCTAAACCCGACCGAGTGGAAACATGTTGAACATTGACATCGCACTCCAGGGATGTACTATGTAAATACATGTACCATTGTTCCATATACAATGCCCCAATGAATCTGAACTAGAGTTTTCCACAGTTTTGACATCTGTCATTGGGTGTAAACACGGATTTCAGGATGGCTTGACACTCTGCAATCTATCTTCTGCATCCAGACCCTTTGTTGACAAAAGCTTTCACTCATAACATCAGCTCAGATGTAGAGAGAGAGAGAGAGACCCAGAAAGACACAGAAATTGATATATAATAATGTGGCTATACATGTAGGGGCCAGTCTTTAGACTAGAGAGAGTTGGGCTGGATCCCAAATGGCACCCTATTCCCTATTTAGTGCACTACTTTCAACAAGGGCCCATAGTGCTCTGGTCAAAAAGTACTGCACTATATTGGGAATAGGGTGCCATTTGGGAAACAGCCTTGGTGCTGGTTCTACTGACCTAGTTGGTCCTCTCCGAAGCCCAGGATATGTCCCACCAGAGTGGAGCCACAGGAGCTGCTGGTCCCCAGACACAGAGCTTTCTCCTGCCACTGGTCCCTTGCCGCCGCTGAGCCCTTCTGGAGGATCCGCAGGTTCCTGAAACGCACGCACACATAAAAACACAGCGCAACATCAGCACACTGTTACAGTCATGCGAGCATTAAGCACAGGTCAGGGGTCAGAAAAAACGGCACATTGTTTCCTTCCAGGTCACAGCACAACAGTCTTGTGTTTCAGTTCCTTAGTGTGCATGAAGTCTTTTGGTTTCCAAATAAACATGATGCCAAAATCCTCCTCGTCCTTTCACAACAACGTGCCCCTCATAAACTGAAATGAGACTAAGTGGCTGCGAGTCATTTTTCCAAACACATTGCCATGATGTCTCAATAGCATACTTCCTTCAGCGTCTTTATTTCCTTTGTTTATTCAAGAGGCGAGGTTTGACTTCAGCAAGAGAGGAAGATTAATTATCAACCAATGAGACGTGTGAACAACACGAGGCCGTAGCCAAACGGACCAACCAACCGGGGCAGGAAATCACGTCTCCATTTACAGTGAATGAGTCTGAGCAGTAGTAGTGTCAGTAATGTGATAGTAATGTTTTCCCCCCAACGTGGATGGAACACTGGGTTTATGTTGGCACGGTGACCATGGACAGAATCAGGGGATGGACGTCAATTGGCATAGTGTTTACCTCAGAGTTACGTTCACCATAGCAAAGTTGGGTTACTGAACACAGCTGTTTGTGTTTGTTCAATTCAAAGTCAATGAACACTAGAACCGTTGTAGAATGTTCCAAATGAGAAAACAATGACGTTTGATTCAAACTAGCTACACATTTAATCTAGATCATTTGATGATAAATAAAAACCCTGTTATAATATTTAGAACTTATAAACTTACCCGTTCTTGTCTCCGAACACATAGCTCCCGTAGAGCCTTCTGGACTGGCAGCCTCTGTAGATGAACCCTCCCACAGGTGCTGCTCCTCCACTGGTCGCCAGGTCAAAGATGGACGCCTCGTTCTCTACAGAAACACACAGATACACAGGCCTCAGATCAGTATCATTAAGATGGACGCCTCTTTCTCTACAGAAACACACAGATACACAGGCCTCAGATCAGTATCATTAAGATGGACGCCTCGTTCTCCACAGAAACACACAGGTACAGGCCTCCGATCAGTATCATTAAGATGGATGCCTCGTTCTCTACATAAATATAGATACACAGGCCTCAGATCAGTGTAATTACAGAGACTGTGTCCCAAATTGCACCCTATTGTCTTTAAAGTGCACTATTCTTTAACCAAGGCCCATAGAGCTCTGGTCAAAAGTAGTGTACTATACATATAGTGCACTATACACAGTATATAGTGCCATATGACACTTAGACAGAGTTAGATCTCTACAAGCTCCAAAAAACGAATGCAGAATGATTGTGGTATTTTAAGTCAATTTGTGTATCCCTCCCAAAGAATTTACTTTTTGGAACATATAGCATTTGTCAAAAGTTATTATTTTCAGCCTAAGATAGCTGTCATTTGACAGCTTGACCAAAATATGACTAGCTACATCTTAGATATTACACTCATATAATATGGCCATTGCAGGGAGTTTCACTCTGTTTATTCCCTACACTCTTAGAAAAAAAAGTTCCAAAAGTGTTCTGTGGCTGTCCCCTTAGGAGAACCCTTTTCGATTCCAGGTAGAACCCCTTCTTTAGGTTCTACAAAGGGTGCTCCTATGAGGACAGCCGAAGAACCCTTTTTGGTTCTAGATAGCACCTTTTTAGCTAAGAGTGTACAATAGTATTCTCTGTGGTGACAAACATGGCACCATACCTTCACTCTGCACCTGGAGCTGCCATGGTCAGACCCTAGCCTAATGACTGTGACTCCCTGAGACCTGGAGCTGCCATGGTCAGACCCTAGCCTAATGACTGTGACTCCCTGAGACCTGGAGCTGCCATGGTCAGACCCTAGCCTAATGACTGTGGCTCCCTGAGACCTGGAGCTGCCATGGTCAGACCCTAGTCTAATGACTGTGACTCCCTGAGACCTGGAGCTGCCATGGTCAGACCCTAGCCTAATGACTGTGACTCCCTGAGACCTGGAGCTTCCATGGTCAGACCCTAGTCTAATGACTGTGACTCCCTGAGACCTGGAGCTGCCATGGTCAGACCCTAGCCTAATGACTGTGGCTCCCTGAGACCTGGAGCTGCCATGGTCAGACCCTAGCCTAATGACTGTGACTCCCTGAGACCTGGAGCTGCCATGGTCAGACCCTAGCCTAATGACTGTGACTCCCTGAGACCTGGAGCTGCCATGGTCAGACCCTAGCCTAATGACTGTGACTCCCTGAGACCTGGAGCTGCCATGGTCAGACCCTAGCCTAATGACTGTGGCTCCCTGAGACCTGGAGCTGCCATGGTCAGACCCTAGCCTAATGACTGTGGCTCCCTGAGACCTGGAGCTACCATGGTCAGACCCTAGCCTAATGACTGTGACTCCCTGAGACCTGGAGCTGCCATGGTCAGACCCTAGCCTAATGACTGTGGCTCCCTGAGGCCTGGAGCTGCTATGGTCAGACCCTAGCCTAATGACTGTGGCTCCCTGAGACCTGGAGCTGCCATGGTCAGACCCTAGCCTAATGACTGTTACTCCCTGAGACCTGGAGCTGCCATGGTCAGACCCTAGCCTAATGACTGTGACTCCCTGAGACCTGGAGCTGCCATGGTCAGACCCTAGCCTAATGACTGTGGCTCCCTGAGACCTGGAGCTGCCATGGTCAGACCCTAGTCTAATGACTGTGACTCCCTGAGACCTGGAGCTGCCATGGTCAGACCCTAGCCTAATGACTGTGGCTCCCTGAGACCTGGAGCTGCCATGGTCAGACCCTAGCCTAATGACTGTGGCTCCCTGAGGCCTGGAGCTGCCATGGTCAGACCCTAGCCTAATGACTGTGACTCCCTGAGACCTGGGTGTGATTTATGCCCACTCTAATGAGTCCTGTTTTCTCTGTTGGTGTAGGAAGAGAAAAGGATATCCATGTTTACTGCCATCTGTCACGAGTCCATTAGTACGTAGTGGAGGGTGCTTTCAATTACTGTGACTGAGGCCTTGCCTTGTTAAAAACAACTTTGCTAAACTGGATTAAAATGTAATGTCGATATAGGACTTTAACCGCCACGATACCACTTCATTAACGTTGAAACTGAACGTATTAAGTGATGGTTGTACTAAATAGCGCAGGAGGTTGATGATGGAGTTTTTGTGTATTTTTGGGACAACATGAATGTAAATCGTTATGTAGTCATTATGGGAATAATGGACATTATGATGTGAGGAGTTCTCGCCCCTATTAGGGTGTAATCAGATAGGTAATGAACTCCACCTCCATCATGGCAATAGTATAATCGGGGCCGGGATCTGGGGTAATTTGGCCCAATCAGTGGTCGTCCTGGGTGAGAGGTGGCCAATGGAATGGGTGGGGGCTTTAAACTAGGCTGAGGGGCTGGGGGGGAGGGGGTTAGGGGGGGGGTTGTTTTGCGGGTGGCTGAAATAGCACTCATTGTGTGGTTATTAGAATCAAACAAACAGCTCTACATGATTTAAACCAAACAAAAGCACTAATTTCTTCATTGTGTTAGAAAGAGTGTTCTGGTGTCGATTATGCTCTTTTGACGTGCACCAAGGAGAATATGAACCCCAGGTCCTCATGGCTCTGTTTAGAGTGCTTTCAACTATACTAACCCATCATCAAGATATTCATCATGGCTGACAACTATAAATCATATTCATGGACACAAACTCACATTCCCCTGGCAACGATATGCGAGGACGAATCGTTTGTGGATCACAATAACTTCTGCTACTTTTTTTTTTTAAACTCAGATACACTGTGTATTGAACAAGTTGGAGGCTGACCAAATACCGCATTCTCACAATAGCAAAGAATCCAGTTGTATTCCAAAAAAACAGACACAGTTTTTCTCGTGCAGAACACACAGTAAAATGAAAGGTTATCCAAAAAGGTCATTTGTGAGGAATTCCATCAGATTCTTCCACACTTTCCCAAGGTGAGCGAGGACATGAAATGAGACTGTAAGGCAGACAGAGCTATTTTCATAACAAGCAACATTAATGTCCCATTGATGTATTCCAGACAGACTCCTAAAGGGCACTCTCAGGCTCCTAAAGGTCCCAAATGGCAGCCTGTCCACTATAAAGTGCACTACTTTTAACCAGGGCTCATGCACTCTGCTCAGAAGTAGTGCACTATGTAGGGAATAGGGTGCCATTTGGGACACATCCTCAGTGTTGTTAGGGAAAACCATTAGAAGAAGGAACTCACCGTAGTCTTTCCCCTTGGTGATCGCCAGTATTCTCCCTGCTGACGCGTTCCTACCGCTGGCGTCCGTGCACAGCATCAACAGACTCCCGTTGTTATCCGTATGATGCCGGTCCACGGCACACCTGGGGAAAGACAGGAATGAACGAATAAGTGGGAAAAACATTGGAACGTCATGACACTGTCCATCTGCGATGATGCGTCACTCCCTGAGTATCAACGATCACCTTGGGGTGGTCGTGCCACATGATAAAACGGTGGCAGGCAACGGGGGTGCAGTAAATCAATAGCTGCATATCTCACACACCCAGCTACAACTCAGTCAGATTGATGAACACGTTCTAATGAAGCTCATAGCCTAGTACAGTCAATCCATGATCAACCTTTGACCATGTGAAGACACAGAACAACCGAGGCAGTAGCATACGGAGTGATCTGATCATGTCCATGGTTGAGAAGATACACACTACAAAGGAATAGGTGCAACAGTCACTCACAATTAACTGTCACTCAGAATGAACTGTCACTCACAATTAACTGTCACTCACAATTAAAAACGACATACTATATACTAATATTAATATATGAGAAGATACACACCCACCATAGTGATGTATTGGGGGATTCTCTGGGTGGGTACAGGTATCAGGTATGTGAAGTATTGAGGGTATTCTCTGGGTGGGTACAGGTATCAGGTATGTGAAGTATTGGGGGGATTCTCTGGGTGGGTACAGGTATCAGGTATGTGAAGTATTGGGGGGATTCTCTGGGTGGGTACAGGTATCAGGTATGTGAAGTATTGGGGGGATTCTCTGGGTGGGTACAGGTATCAGGTATGTGAAGTATTGGGGGGATTCTCTGGGTGGGTACAGGTATCAGGTATGTGAAGTATTGGGGGGATTCTCTGGGTGGGTACAGGTATCAGGTATGTGAAGTATTGGGGGGATTCTCTGGGTGGGTACAGGTATCAGGTATGGCCATGGAGCACTCACCTGCCTGGGTCATGCAGTCCGTGGGCAAAGATTTCTGGTGGCTGGTTGGTGCTGTTGAAGTAGGGGTTGTTCCTGGGTATGGAGTAGGGAGCCATGCAGCAGTCTGTGTCCACGTCCACCCTCAACACAGACCCTGTGAAATCACTGCAGATAGCACACACAAGAAAGGACAACTGGTTAGGTGGGAGGAAAGTGGTGCAGGTGGAAAAACTGTAGCTACTGTCTTGGTTTACTGCTGCCATATTGCTTCATCTTGCCAAATGTTAGAAGACTTACTATCCTTTAAGTTTTTGGGAAATTGCCTACAGTGGCCTAAAAAATACTAGCAGAAAGATGTCCATAGAAAGATTCCCATAGACAGATACCCATAGAATGATGGCCATAGAAAGATGGCCATCGAAAGATGCCCATAGAAAGATGGCCATAGAAAGATGCCCATAGAAAGATGGCCATAGAAAGATTACCATAGAAAAATGCGAATAGAAAGAAGGCCATAGAAAGATACCCATAGAAAGATTCCCATAGAAAGACGCACATAGAAAGATACCCATAAAAAGATGGCCATAGAAAGATACCCATAGAAAGATGTGAATAGAAAGATGGCCATAGAAAGATACCCATAGAAAGATGGCCATTGAAAGATAACCATAGAAAGATGCGAATAGAAAGATGGCCATAGACAGATACCCATAGAAAGATACCCATAGAAAGATGCGAATAGGAAGATGGCCATAGAAAGATGGCCATAGAAAGATATCCATAGAAAGATGCCCATAGAAAGATTCCCATAGAAAGATGGCCATAGAAAGATACCCATAGAAAGATGGTCATAGAAAGATACCCATAGAAAGATGGCCATAGAAAGATGGCCATAGAAAGATAGCCATAGAAAGATGGCCATAGAAAGATACACATACTAAAGATTCTGACAGAATGATCCCCAGACTAATCCCCAAATAGCCAACACATTGCCCTTGACCTTTGACCCCCTGACCCCTGGGTCTCACCTTAGGCCGTCCATCTCCTCCATGTCGTCCAGGGTGATCATGCCGTCTCCCAGGACGATGTGCAGCAGGCCGTCAGGGCCAAACAGCAGCTGTCCTCCCAGGTGCTTCCTGTGCAGCTCTGCCACTTCTATCAGCATCCGCGTGGTCCTACTGTCCACCACATTCGGGTTTTTCCTGATCAACAAAATTAAATCGAAAAGTGTTCGATCAAATGCATAGTTTTTTATGTCTATGAGAGGAACCTAGAGTGTATTGTTTTGTATCTCTATGAGAGGAACCTAGTGTATTGTTTCATATCTCTATGAGAGGAACCTAGAGTGTATTGTTTCATATCTCTATGAGAGGAACCTAGAGTGTATTGTTTCATATCTCTATGAGAGGAACCTAGAGTGTATTGTTTTATATCTCTAATAGGAACCTAGAGTGTATTGTTTCATATTTCTATGAGAGGAACCTAGAGTGTATTGTTTTATATCTCTAATAGGAACCTAGAGTGTATTGTTTCATATTTCTATGAGGAACCTAGAGTGTATTGTTTTATATCTCTATGAGGAACCTACATTTACATTTGAGTCATTTAGCAGACGCTCTTATCCAGAGCGACTTATAGTAGTGAATGCATACATTTCATTTCATTGTACTGGCCCCCCGTGGGAATCAAACCCACAACCCTGGCATTGCACACACCAGGCTGGTGTTGCAAACACCATGCTCTACCAACTGAGCCACAGGGAAACCTGTGAGTATATTGTGTATCGTTTCATATCTCCATGAGAGGAACCTAGAGTGTATTGTTTTATATCTCTATGAGGAACCTAGAGTGTATTGTTTTATGTCTCTATGAGGAACCTAGAGTGTATTGTTTTGTATCTCTATGAAAGGAACCTAGAGTGTATTGTTTTCTATCTCTATGAGAGGAACCTAGAGTGTATTGTTTTATATCTCTATGAGAGGAACCTAGAGTGTATTGTTTTATATCTCTATGAGAGGAACCTAGAGTGTATTGTTTTATGTCTCTATGAGAGGAACCTAGAGTGTATTGTTTTATGTCTCTATGAGAGGAACCTAGAGTGTATTGTTTTATGTCTCCATGAGGAACCTAGAGTGTATTGTTTTATATCTCCATGAGGAACCTAGAGTGTATTGTTTTATATCTCTATGAGAGGAACCTAGAGTGTATTGTTTTATGTCTCTATGAGAGGAACCTAGAGTGTATTGTTTTATGTCTCTATGAGAGGAACCTAGAGTGTATTGTTTTATATCTCTATGAAAGGAACCTAGAGTGTATTGTTTTATATCTCTATGAAAGGAACCTAGAGTGTATTGTTTTATATCTCTATGAAAGGAACCTAGAGTGTATTGTTTTATATCTCTATGAAAGGAACCTAGAGTGTATTGTTTTATATCTCTATGAGAGGAACCTAGAGTGTATTGTTTTATATCTCTATGAAAGGAACCTAGAGTGTATTGTTTTATATCTCTATGAAAGGAACCTAGAGTGTATTGTTTTATATCTCTATGAAAGGAACCTAGAGTGTATTGTTTTATATCTCTATGAAAGGAACCTAGAGTGTATTGTTTTATATCTCTATGAGAGGAACCTAGAGTGTATTGTTTTATATCTCTATGAGAGGAACCTAGAGTGTATTGTTTTATGTCTCTATGAGAGGAACCTAGAGTGTATTGTTTTATATCTCTATGAAAGGAACCTAGAGTGTATTGTTTTATATCTCTATGAAAGGAACCTAGAGTGTATTGTTTTATATCTCTATGAAAGGAACCTAGAGTGTATTGTTTTATATCTCCATGAGGAACCTAGAGTGTATTGTTTTATATCTCTATGAGAGGAACCTAGAGTGTATTGTTTTATATCTCCATGAGGAACCTAGAGTGTATTGTTTTATATCTCTATGAAAGGAACCTAGAGTGTATTGTTTTATATCTCTATGAAAGGAACCTAGAGTGTATTGTTTTATATCTCTATGAGTGGAACCTAGAATGTATTGTTTTATATCTCTATGAGTGGAACCTAGAGTGTATTGTTTTGTATCTCTATGAGTGGAACCTAGAGTGTATTGTTTTGTATCTCTATGAGTGGAACCTAGAGTGTATTGTCAGAGGCTGGCGTGACGCTTCAATACATTCCATACCAAGGGTGGACAGTCTTAGGGGTCATAGTGTGTGCATGCTTTTCCTCCAACCCAGCCCTAACACACCCCTGCATTAACCAAAATGAGCCCTAAACATATGTTGACACTATTGGGGCCTACTACACATATTGAGACAAAAGGTAAAGAAAGTTTGAGACGTATATTTAAAGGATGTCCTGATTAAACAGAGAGGTGCTCATGTAATGGATGGAAAAAGAGCAATTCTGTACGTGAGTAAGATGAAACCACTGCAGGAGAAAATGCTGACATGTAAAAACAAGCTAACTCACCGACAACACGCCAACGAGAAGAGTGTTTAATGAGCTTGTTGTCTGGAGACATTGGGTTTTGGATTTGACGCTTCATTAAAGCTCAGAGTTAGGACGTTATTACGATGTTGGGGTGAATCTCAACTCAAAGCTGTAACTCAAACCCATAAAGTGATGACTTTCCAAGTCCAGAGAAAAGATTTGGCTTCATATTAACAGCCACAAAATGTTTAATGATGTGTTATTTTGGGCAGGGTGTTTAGACAGAGTTTCTTATTTTTTTCCTTCAGGGTCATTGCTCTGCTAGGAAGAGATTGACTATTTCACACTGAGTGACATACAAACACCAACGCCATGGCTCCTCCTCAAAACGCCACCACCTCCAAGATTATAACAGTTTGAAAAATGAAGTCTTTAAACCGAGCCATACAACAGTGATTATGATAATAAAAACGTAATACTTTAACTAGTATAGTTACGAGAAGTTTGTGTTGTTAATCACGGCTTGTGCAACGGAGCTCTGGTATATCACCAGCAGAGCCACAAACATCTACACTTGTCATTAGCGGCATTGTAGACTTCTTCCCTGTGGCTCAGTTGGTAGAGCATGGTGTTTGCAATGCCAGCATGGTGTGTGCAATGCCAGGGTTGTGGGTTCGATTCCCATGGGGGGCCAGTACAAAAAACAAAAATGCATGGTATGAAATGTATGCATTCACTACTGTAAGTCGCTCTGGATAAGAGCTAAATGACTAAAATGTAATACGCCACCATTACAATTTTCAATTAAAGCAAAAGCTGTCGCCGTCAAGAAACACGTTTCACGGTGCGGGACTTGACTTGGCAGCAAGCCGACGCCGGCTACATTCAAAACTCACTAGAAAATAAACATTTCCTGTTCATCAACTGTACTTTATACTAGTGATGGGGAAAAAATTGTTATGTTACATATTGGGATATTATTTTTGACGATATATCGTATTGCTTTGACAGTATCACAATATTATTTGTGCGCTAGTTGGCTGTACCTGCTCCAAAAGTATTTTTCCCTCATGTTTTGTTCTCCATCTTCTTTATAAATAGGGAGCCAATATGTTTTCAGCACTTTTATTTCCATGACTGATCAAAACTTGTTTTCTCATGGCTCTCGCTTGTCCCTCTGCAGCAGACATATTGTGAGCAATATGTTTGAAACATCGAATAACATTGCAATAAAATAACAGTGCGAATCACAATACATATCATATCGGCACCTAAGTATCACGATAATATCGTATCGTGAGGTCCCTGGCAATTCCCAGCCTTACTTTATACCTGCAAACATTTATCTCGGGAATATCGACACCGAAATCCATCTTATTTAGGCTTTGCTTGTTTCTGCATCGTCATTGGTTGAACCATGTGTGGTCAATGAATGTATCTAGGGGGTGGTTTGGTTTGGTTTCTCCCATTTTACCTGGAGACGGTGCCCACAGGACATAGATGTCACTTCAACGTTTATTCAACTTTGTTTCAATGTAATTTCACAGATTGTACCTGGAGACGGTGTACTCGACCACACGCAGGACGTTTCTGTATTATCAGTGGTTGAACTGTAAATGGTAAATGTTTGGCAGACGGTGTACTCGACCACACGCAGGACGTTTCTGTATTATCAGTGGTTGAACTGTAAATGGTAAATGTTTGGCAGACGGTGTACTCGACCACATGCAGGACGTTTCTGTATTATCAGTGGTTGAACTGTAAATGGTAAATGTTTGGCAGACGGTGTACTCGACCACATGCAGGACGTTTCTGTATTATCAGTGGTTGAACTGTAAATGGTAAATGTTTGGCAGACGGTGTACTCGACCACATGCAGGACGTTTCTGTATTATCAGTGGTTGAACTGTAAATGGTAAATGTTTGGCAGACGGTGTACTCGACCACACGCAGGACGTTTCTGTATTATCAGTGGTTGAACCGTAAATGGTAAATGTTTGACATGGGTTTCTCCACTAGTTACCTGGAGACGGTGTACTCGACCACGCGCAGAATGTGGTCGTGCGGTCCGATGGCCCAGCGCTCCTGGTTGGTGGTGTAGGAGACGTACAGCTTGCCGTTCTTCTTGTAATTGGGGTGGAATGTGAGACCTAGCAAACCCCTTTCATCTCCTGCCTGCAGTCAGAGGACAAACACAAAGGACCAACAAGTTAATTATGTCCCTACTTTTTCTTTCTTTCTTTCTTTCTCTCTTTCTTTCTTTCTTTCTTTCTTTCTTTCTTTCTCTCTTTCTTTCTTTCTTTCTTTCTTTCTTTCTTTCTTTCTGCTGCTTGTGCTGATAGTAACTAAAGTCAAAGCCAACCCATAACCCACAGCCAATCACCCTCCACCTTGTCTCTTTCTCTCTACTTTTCTCACTATATTTCCTTCTCTCTCTCTCTGTCTCCTTCCATCTTGATCTCTGTAGATACCCAGTGCCCACTCCTCCCAACCGAATCCCCCTCTTCTGTCCTCCCCACATACCGTACCTCCACTACCGCCCTCATTGACTACTGCATTACAAACCATTATAAAAAATTTGACTCCAGCCAGTGCTCCCCCTCGATCCCCCTCCAGTCCACCCCACCCCAGCCCTCTCTATCTCTCTCTCTCTCTCTCCAGCTTGTCCTCGGGGCCCCTGCGACGCCCAGGCCATCCCGGCGGCCTCCATTGTCCGGTGATTTGTGTGTGTAATCTTTGGGGGATATCCGTGAATGCTATGCTGAGTGGCTGAAAGAATTTATTAGCTCACTCGTAGTTCATAGAGAACACAAAAGTGCAGAGTCCTTCAGTCCTTTTTCTCCCCCACCCACCCACCCCCCCGCACCATGCAAAATTTGAGGATAGAGATGGAGGGGGGAAGAGAGAGAGAGAGAGAAAGAGAACCTAAACAAGGACAGGGCTGCCAGCACCCAGTGTCTTGGCAACATGTTTAGAAACCATCTAAATTGCTTGTGTAATACGTAAACCTTTGTCTCACCCCGGAGGCAGCTACATCAGTCACAACTCTGGTGGTCCTCCCATCATAGTTAGCTGTAATAAGCAGCTATAGCGTTTCAGTCCCTAGGCAATGCAATCAGGTCTTTGTGTTTCTCTCTCTCCCTCTCTTAACAAAAGAATGAACAGAATGCCAGGCTTAGGTGTTAACAATGTTTAAAACGTGCCCCCTTACATTTTTGGCCGTATGTTGTTGTCCCCCCCTCTCCAAAACAGCTCAAGCCCCATTAATAACAGAAGCATTGATGCTGGCTGGCGGCGAAGCAAAAAAATCAACCTCAAACCCCCCTAGAACGGCTACCTCACTGAAGGAGGCGAACCAGCAGCAGCATCAACATCAGCCAGAATCAATGCCGATCTGCCTGCGTCAACCTCTTGGAATTCCCTCTCAAAATATTTAAAAAGGAATTTAGGCAAAGAGAGCGAGGAGGTCTGGCCTTTGTGTTGGGCCTACAGTGTGGAGGCATTAGCAGAGGTGTAGTCCCGGGTCACAGGCCAAGCAACACAGATCATAAATTGGTTCAAGTGTACTGAATCCCCCAGAAACTGTTTGGACGGCGAAGGGCAGAACCCAGTCAAACATTCCAATGGGAATGTGATGGAAGTGTTCGTGTCGTCAGCCCTGTTAAGTACGAGCTAGGCCTACAGTGATCAGACACCGGGGTCCTTTCAATACCGCCGTTAAGATAAAAAAATGTGAACGTTGACAAATAAATAAGAGTTCCTCTCGATGAGAATTTATGAGAACTACTCAATGTAAATTCCGTGTTGCTCAAAATGACAGGATTTATGTGGGGTTGGTATTGAGTCCAATCAACTGAACATTGACAGTAATGAGTGGGAGATGATTCCAGTTTGCCACAGACAACCATTCCCGTCCCTCAACATAAAATGATTGACCCATATGTCCGATTTGGGATGCAGTGACCCAAATTCCCCACATAAACACTGGGAAGGAGCGGGTCAAGACAAGAATTCCAAAAGGAAGGAGCCATTCCTAAAACACAGCAGCGGTAAATGGGCTGAAATATTAGCTCTCTCGCTAATGACTGCTCGTCATAACCAGAAGGCATACGGACGGCAGCAAAGCTAACACCAGGTCATAAGAAACAAACACTTGGAAACTAGGGCTGAGTGCCAAATGGCACCCTATTCCCTACATAGCGCACTACTTTGGCCCAAGCCCTATAGGGAATAGGGTGCCATTTGGGACACAACCCAATTCAATCTTAACTCCTGATTAGGAGAAGAGAAAAAATACCTTGGCAGATGGATCGCTATCAAATGACTGCCAAAGCTGCAGAAGACATATTGTTGACAACGTAAGTAGGCAGCTTTGCAACAAAAGAGCTCATTTGAAGTGTTCGTGTGTTGAGTATTAGTTCCAGTTGAAATATAAACAAAGTGAGGTTTCACTATCTTCCAGCTCTACTGTGTGGGGTTAGTCAGAGGAGAGGTACTGGGTGTACTGCAGTGGAGGCTGGTGGGAGGAGCAATAGGAGGACGGGCTCATTGTAATGGCTGGAATGGAATCAATGGAACGGAGTCAAGCGGGGTTTCTATATGTTTGATCTGTTTGATACCGTTCCATTAATTCCATTCCAGCCAGTACAATGAGCCCATCCTATAGCTCCTCCCACTAGCCTCCTACAGGTCCTCTGACCACCCCCGTTTGTGGTCATGGGAGAACAAAGCCTCGTAGCGGGGGGGGGGGGGGGCAATGGCCAGCGATGATGTCATTGTGACACTTCTGTCAGGCCCTCCACAAATCACTTCATCGCCTTGACTTGAAAACAAGCTTCCCTCCTTTTCTCTTTAAACCGCTCTTCTCCTTCTCCCTCCTTTTTTTACAACCACCATCATTCTTCCTTCCAGTGTGGTAGTGGGTTCTGGTGGAATCTCACGGGGCTGTGCCTGTCTGTCTGTTGATGCTCCACCAACACCTGCCTCCAGATTCACAGCGTAGGCAGGACTTTATTCTTCCGTTTTTGGCCGTTTTTTTGGTGTCAAGAGCCAGCCGAGGCAGAGTTGGAGTTCTCACCAGAACATCAACAGCATTCCATAGAGCTGTGGAACGGGAGCCGGAGCAGGGAGTGGAGCATAGTGAGTGGCTACCGTTTCCAATCCCGCCAGGCAGCTGCCTTTCTGTTCCATGATGCATGGTTTGGCTCCCTGCATTGTTAGCCCAGCGCCTTTTGATCCTCATTGGCTCTGGCAATCCCCACAAAAATACATTCCACCACGAGGAGAGCTGATTGGAGAAAAACAATGCAGTCCCTTTTACCTCAAAGGCAATCTGAAATGTTCACACTCATTCAGCCCCCCACCTCCCCCTGGTTACTCCAGCACAATGAAACCAGGGAGCCAAGTCAACCCCCCCCCCCACCCACCCACCCACCTGTTAACACACATTAATCCTATGACAAGGTCGGAGCTTAGACCAGAGATCACTCAGTCTCATAACGAAGGGAGAGAGGAGAAAAAACTAAAGAGACCAAACCACCCAGCCCAATCAGATTGGATGCAAAACCACTTTTATAATGGAGGAGGCAGCCAGGCAATTTCCTGTATCACACGACACGTCAGCCAACAGAGTAATGTTTTGGGTCTACGACTCCATCATGATAAACTACGACTTTCACTGAACTTTCTCATGACGTATTCCAGCGTATGTTCCTCTTCCCATCACATAAATAGGATACTAGTACGATTAACATTGCTGTCCCCCCCCCCACCCTTCAGCTTCAGCGCTTCAGTTCTCAGAGGGAGTCAACAGTAGGAGTAAGAGCAAATTTATCATCCGCAGGGCACTTATCTCCGACAGTCTGAGAGGAACCTCTGCTCTCTCTGGCTGAGTTAGCCTGACAGTCTGAGAGGAACCTCTGCTCTCTGGCTGAGTTAGCCTGACAGTCTGAGAGGAACCTCTACTTTCTCTGGCTGAGTTAGCCTGACAGTCTGAGAGGAACCTCTACTCTCTCTGGCTGAGTTAGCCTGACAGTCTGAGAGGAACCTCTACTCTCTCTGGCTGAGTTAGCCTGACAGTCTGAGAGGAACCTCTGCTCTCTCTGGCTGAGTTAGCCTGACAGTCTGAGAGGAACCTCTACTTTCTCTGGCTGAGTTAGCCTGACAGTCTGAGAGGAACCTCTACTCTCTCTGGCTGAGTTAGCCTGACAGTCTGAGAGGAACCTCTGCTCTCTCTGGCTGAGTTAGCCCGACAGTCTGAGAGGAACCTCTACTCTCTCTGGCTGAGTTAGCCTGACAGTCTGAGAGGAACCTCTGCTCTCTCTGGCTGAGTTAGCCTGACAGTCTGAGAGGAACCACCGCTCTCTCTGGCTGAGTTAGCCTGAGTTAGCCTGACAGTCTGAGAGGAACCTCTACTCTCTCTGGCTGAGTTAGCCTGACAGTCTGAGAGGAACCTCTGCTCTCTCTGGCTGAGTTAGCCCGACAGTCTGAGAGGAACCTCTACTCTCTCTGGCTGAGTTAGCCTGACAGTCTGAGAGGAACCTCTGCTCTCTGGATGAGTTAGCCTGACAGTCTGAGAGGAACCTCTACTTTCTCTGGCTGAGTTAGCCTGACAGTCTGAGAGGAACCTCTACTCTCTCTGGCTGAGTTAGCCTGACAGTCTGAGAGGAACCTCTACTCTCTCTGGCTGAGTTAGCCTGACAGTCTGAGAGGAACCTCTGCTCTCTCTGGCTGAGTTAGCCTGACAGTCTGAGAGGAACCTCTACTTTCTCTGGCTGAGTTAGCCTGACAGTCTGAGAGGAACCTCTACTCTCTCTGGCTGAGTTAGCCTGACAGTCTGAGAGGAACCTCTGCTCTCTCTGGCTGAGTTAGCCCGACAGTCTGAGAGGAACCTCTACTCTCTCTGGCTGAGTTAGCCTGACAGTCTGAGAGGAACCTCTGCTCTCTCTGGCTGAGTTAGCCTGACAGTCTGAGAGGAACCACCGCTCTCTCTGGCTGAGTTAGCCTGAGTTAGCCTGACAGTCTGAGAGGAACCTCTACTCTCTCTGGCTGAGTTAGCCCGACAGTCTGAGAGGAACCTCTACTCTCTCTGGCTGAGTTAGCCTGACAGTCTGAGAGGAACCTCTGCTCTCTCTGGCTGAGTTAGCCCGACAGTCTGAGAGGAACCTCTACTCTCTCTGGCTGAGTTAGCCTGACAGTCTGAGAGGAACCTCTACTCTCTCTGGCTGAGT
The DNA here is from genome assembly GCF_901001165.1 of Salmo trutta. Taxonomy (NCBI): domain Eukaryota; kingdom Metazoa; phylum Chordata; class Actinopteri; order Salmoniformes; family Salmonidae; genus Salmo; species Salmo trutta. Next base: position 7,774,324 of record NC_042960.1, read on the forward strand.
TAGCCTGACAGTCTGAGAGGAACCTCTACTCTCTCTGGCTGAGTTAGCCCAACAGCTGTAGATGCAGTGTGACAGAGCACAAGAACACAGCATGAGATATTTGTCTCACAGTGAATATATTTTATTGCGCGTCCGCGCCCCTAGCCCTGTCACACAGGCTAACACACTTCAATAAGAGTGTTAGGCGAACCCACACTGCTCAAAGCAGATGTCTTCATTCCAAACCGCTTTCGCCCCATTGCCTTTGAGGCTGGCTGATGTAAGCAACCAACAACGGCGTCGCTCTATTTGTACATAGGCATGTGTCACCATGAATGAAATCAAAGCCAGCATGTTGTCAGCCACCGCTGGATACAGGGAGATTAAGTATGAATGTTGGGCTGCGTTCTCTCTCGTTCAACAGCATCTGGAAGTGGTTCCCGCTTGAAACAAAAAACCCAAAACAAGTTAACTGGCTGAGCACCTCAGTTAACGTGCTGTGATGGCTTTATAGTCAGCATGACACTATCAGGTGTTGGTACTGAGCTGAGACGTGCTGAACACGCCGTGTGGTACAGTTGATAGTGACGAGTCGTAAAGACAACAGTGCCCTGATCAGGACTGTGCCACACGGTTTCCACCGTGCCGCTGAGCCGCCGAGCCGCCTTCACCACATCTGAGTCACAGCCTGGCAGTGGTGGCGCAAGCCTCCGTTTAATCACCAAGCAGCTGGGAAATATAATCAGTCAATCAGTTGTTAGAGATGAGAGTATCTGATCCAATGGGCTTGGAGGATGGTGACTGTGACACCTCCGGGACAGATGGACAGAAACAATGTCAAACAGGGTAAGTTTGAGAGAGGACTCTGTGTGTGGGAGAAGGGGTGACAGGGAATGTCGGAATTAGCAGGCTTCCTACCGGGAAGAGGACGCCAGCAAGTGCGTTACACACACAATCAAGTAACGACAGGAGGGGAAGGGGAGATTGGGTGTCAGGGAACACCCACGGTGCAATGAAGAGAGGAGAAGGAGAGCCTCCATTGCTCCCTCCCTTCGGCAGCATTGTGTCTGAGCGGGTCATCTTAATTGTCACGGGGGGGAATCGGCCGGGCCGGCAGAAGGAACCACAGAACATTACAATCAAAGCATGTGGTAGCTAGGGGAGTCAGGGCAATGATAAACCCTTATCTTCCCCTCTCAGTGAGTCTCACTCCAGCCCCCCCTTCTCATCTCCCACTTCCCCTGAGGCTCCTGGGTGTTCTATCTGTATAGAGGGAACTATGTCCTGTTGATGCAGTGAGTAAACACCTCAGCCCCCCCTGGTAGCCCCCTCTGGAAGCCCCCCCTAGTAGCCCCCCTGGTCCCCTGGTGCTGCGGGCCCCGTGCGGCCAGAGTCTTGTAGCAGCCAACAGCCAACATCACAGAATAGGACTCTGGGGGGCCTACCAGCCGGCCTGCCGGGTCTCAAGCCACTCTCTAATTGTCATAATGATTGTTTTATCCGCTAGCAGTTAGGTTTAATGATGATAAGACAGCAGGAGGGTCGTCCTGGGCTCCCTGTGGGCCTGTTGGCATGTCCATTCGCTGGGGTCCGCTTCACTCCCTGTAATCTCCGCTGTCCTCTTTCTAAAGGAACGGTGGGAGGCATGCGTGATAGATAAACTTCCTGTCCAAAAAGTGTGCCCCCTCCTCCTCCTCTTCCCCATTTCCCTATCTCTGGACACTATCAGTTCACTCTCAAATTCAAAAACTACAGCTATCGACCTTGGATACGGATAAACATCATCAGGGGCCATATGTATTAAGAGTTGCATTTTAGCTCACACAATGATGATGATTACATGGACAGGGGGAAAGATGATCCCAGATCAGTACTCCTTCTCTGAGACAGCGCTAGATGTAACTGTCTGTGAGCAGGGCTGGGGTCAATTCCATTTCAATTCCAGTCAATTCAGAAAAGAAAAAACTCATTCCAATTCCATTTCCAAATGTTCTTCATTGAAAAGCGTTGAAGAGAATTGGAATGTCAGTGTACTTCCTGAATTGTCTAGAATTTAAATGGAATTGACCCCAAACCTGTCTGTGACACATAGCTAACCGTCAGTGGCAGACGTGGATGTCTCCATGTAAAGTTATGTGGTAAGAGCTGGTAAGAGCTACGATAGCATTAACAAGTCCTAGCAGGTGAGACATTTAAACTGAACCTGAAATTACATGGTAAATTATAGGCCATTTCAAAAGCTTAACAATCCTACACAGCTATAAAGATGATGTTTCCAACTACTGGCACTGGACCTGACGCTGCATGTCTATGGTGCACACACTACTGAGGTTGAAATGATGCCTACATGGAATACCACTACACCAATCCTCTCCCCGGCTTCCAAGACGACGTCAATGAAAAAAAAGACGACTTCCTATTCAACCGTTGCCCAGAGGCTCGGCCAACACAAAGCTACGGAGGAGTAGGCGGGCGGGCGGGCGGGCGGGCGGTGATGATTGTATTTCTTCTTGATTCGCTCTAGTGGGTGTGCTGCTCCTCTTCTCTCGGAGAAGGTTCCAAACCAAACAGCAGAATAACATATCTTTCAGGGGGGAGGCCAGCCAACCCGAGCCCCATCTCCAGGCCCCTCTCTCCTCTTCTCCTCCTCTGTTCTCTGGAAGTTAGATTTCCATGATGATGGGAGGTCAGAGCAGACCAGACTGAGTGAGTAAATGTCAGATAGGTGCTAATTCTTTTCAGAAGTACCAGACATGCCAATGGTTTCCTGTCTCGAGGAAACTGCAGCGGAGAGGGACGGGTGACGAGTACTTCTCGTGTGTGTGTGTTTGTGCACTGTGAACACAGTTCATCTCCTTAGACCCCTCGTTATTAGAACGGTCTCGACAGGCACCAGATGTTTCTTTAGCAACCGAGGGTGGAGAGGGAAAGAGAGAGGGAGGGAGGGAGGGAGGGAGGGAGAGAGAGAGAGAGAGAGAGAGAGGGAATAGAGAGGGAAAGAGAGAGAGAGAATAGAACGAGAGTGAGAGTGAGAGAGAGAGAGAGAGAGAGAGAGAGCGAGAGAGAGAGATGGTGCAGACAGGCTTGACCACTAAAATACAGATACAGCTGGTCTTCCACTGTTGTGAGAGGGCCTATTGCTGTGTGAAATCATATCATACGACACCATTTATCAAAATAAAGTATTGGCCAGTGACGTCTTAGTCTGATCGTTTTTCATCTTGTGGGATTGTTCAGCGCTAACCTATATGGAAACAGCTTGGTGGGGGAGAGTACAGAGTAACACTTAAAAAGCCATTTATCCACCTTCTACGAATTAGCAGCACATTAGCAATGTTCTCAACGTGTGTGCTAAGCTCATTGAAAGATAACAACGTGTGAGTTAGCCGTGATGGGACAATTAATAAATAGCTGATGGTTTTGTTTAATTGTTTAATGAAGTGTTAGACTGGCGAGCAGACTCCAGGGGGGGGGTTAAGTCTGGAAGGAAGGGTCTTGATTGGTCGGAATTATCAGATGAGAGAGGTAGGTCTTAGAAGTAGAAATGTTTGAGGAGTGTCCAAGACTGTGTTCCACTCTCTCTCCCTCTCCTCAATGTTTGAGGAGTGTCCGAGACTGTGTTCCACTCTCTCTCGCGTTTATATTGGGAAGACACGGGGCGACCAAGTACCATCGCTTATATGTGAATTAGAGTTTGGAGCAGTCTTCAGGTGCCCCTATGCGTCCTGGTCAAAAGTAGTGCACTATGTAGGGAATAGGGTGTCATTAGGGATGCGTATTGTGTTCCTCACTGACCTTGAGTCCGGTCTGCACCAGCTTGTGGATGTCCAGGAAAGGCTCTTTCAGCAGCTCCATGTTATGGGTCAGCACCCGGACGAAGCCCTCCTTCTCCAGGACAAAGAGGCGCTGGGATCCGTCCCCACAGTGCACCACGGCTACTGGCTGCCTCAACCCGCTCAACACCACCTGGGCACAGTAGCAGTTGTGCTTGTGCTTCCTGGGCGGCCGGAGGAGGAACGAAAGGTCAAGGGTCGCCGACAGATAATCCCGTTGAGAGAGGAAAGGAAGGAGGGAGATGGAGAGAAGGAGAAAGAGAGAGCGAGAGAGAAAGCATGAGAGAGAGAGAGACAGATAGAGAGAGGAGATAGAGAGAGGAGAGAGAGAGAGAGAGAGAGCGTGAGAGACAGAGAGAGAGAAAGACAGATAGAGAGAGACACATAGAGAGAGAGTGAGTGAGTGAGTGAGTGAGTGAGTGAGTGAGTGAGTGAGTGAGTGAGTGAGAGAGAGAGAGAGAGAGAGAGAGAGAGAGAGAGAAAGAGAGAGAGAGAGAGAAAGAGAGGAAAAACAGAAAATACCCCCCACAATAAACATACACTGATTGACTTGACTTAACAGTAAATTAATACCAGTGATTTACAAAGTAAGAGTGAAGCAATAGCATGACACGATGGGAAGGGTTGAGTAAGAGTTTAGACACTTCCATAGGCAGTGACTTTGATTCATGTGCATTGGGCACACATACATACATATGTCACTCCACGGGTGAATTTAGTGGAGCAATGCTTAAATGGGGGATGAGGGGTCTCCAGCTGTGCAACAAGTGTTGCGTAAAACCACAGTTCACATTTGATGTGGGAAACAGAACATTCAAACTCCATTATACAACATCGCGACAGCTAGCTAACGCATGAAGGCGGTGACGCTGATCCTCGCTCCTCACACACTTGTTTCAAGACATTCCCAATCGCCGGGCGGAATTTGCCATTGAGAGCCTGAGTGAAGGATGGATATTCATTGGAGGAAAAAGGGTGTCAGTTCAGTTATCTCACCCCGTCAGTTTCCTGTCTGCTGCTATGCTGTCATCGTGACGCATGTGTCAAGTTCATACACACAGCAGATGTGCGCCCTCTCTCTCTATCGCTCTCTTTCACTCCCTGGCTCTCTCTCTCTCCCTCACTCTGGCTCTCTATCTCTCTCTCTGCCTCTCTCTCTCACTCCCTGGCTCTCTCTATCGCTCCCTGGCTCTCTCTATCTCTCTCTCTGCCTCTCTCCCTCCCTAGCTCTCGCTCTCTCTATCTCTCTCTGCCTCTCTCTCTCCCTTCTTGGCTCTCTCTCTCTCTATCTCTCTCTCCGCCTCTCTCTCTCCCTCAGGCCAGTTTTAAAGTGGGAGGTCTGATTAAGACTTACGATGTTAGATGACATCGGAGGTTAAAACCTGGCCCTCTCTCCTTGCTCATCATCTCTTGGCCGGCCCCAGGCGGAAGATGAGAAGGGGAGTCAGCTCAACAAGAGTCCCTTTAGATGAGCGGCTGCCAACAGAAGCTCTATATCTCTCCTCGGCCATCCCGGCCATCCATCCTAGAGTTCAGTGCAATTACAATTACAGTGCTCTTTAGCATAGCAAGGGGTCATTACTAGAAATGACTAGAGTAGAACCCCATCAACCCCAGGAATGCAGACAGCACTTAGCTAGACATCATAGACAGACAGCATCAGCATAGTTTCTCTGGTCTGGTCTGGTCTGGTCTGTTCCGGCTCGAGATAGCAGGACGGTCAGTTGGTCACGTGTCCAGCAGCAGCGCTCTCAGCTCGCGTCAGGGGGGCTAGAACGGGGTCTGCGTCCCAAATGGCACCCTATTCCCTATATGGTGTACTACTTTTCACCAGGGCCCACAGGACTAGTGCACTACGTAGGGAATAGGGTGCCATTTGGGACGAAGACGGGGAGCTCAGAGGCTCTCTCTCCACTGGAGCAGACAAAAAAAAGGTGAAAGTTTGTCTATGACGTACAGCCGCTAGCTAGCAGTGAGGGAGGGTTGGCCTGCAGGGTAAGCATTTCCATTGTGTGGCCAAAGCCTGGCCCAATGCACCCTGAACAAACGGCAGGCTTTGGTGATGACTGGAGAGATGGGTGACGGGTAAAGTTGGGGGGGGGGGTCATCCAGGCTTGGCATTTGTATGTCTCCCATGACCCTGGTTCATAGTACATATCGCCTGGGGCGAGACCGGTGGTGGTGGCCAGTCAAAGTGGCACACTGGATTCAGAGTGTGGAGATGCCACGATACACACTATGGCCTCTCTTTCCTCAACTCACTGAAAGCGTCCTTTTTGGATGGTTAACTCAATATTTAAAAAGCATACCTTAAATGCACTCTTCCTAACGTATACAAATAAAAGAGATTTTGAAAGTGAAACATTACAAACCTGTTGATGTCTTCGACTTTCTCATCTCCCAAGTAGTTGGAGTCCTGTCCCCGTGTTTGCTTTCGATGGAAATCTGGGAAGCACAGGCCTCCGTCCCTCCGTCCGTAGTATTGACAGAACTCATCCACATCGGCTTGGAACAGCTCTGAAAAACACCATGGACACAGACAACGGCCCGCAGGCAGAGAAAGACGATTCAAGTCAAGTGACATCACACCTCGTTCAAACCATGATGCAACATCATCCAACTTACCAGCGAGCTGAAGCTAAATCCCCTCCTAGTTAGTCGCCCTTAATTCATGTTTACCCAGCTTTAGTTCCTTAAGTTTTCAGACAGTTGTTTTTGAGAGTTGTGCTGAATGAGTCAAACCAAATCCTGGCAAGGCCTGGGCTGAACAAGTGAAGAAACGCTGGCCAGACAGGCCAACTGGGTTAGATCTGAGCAGAATGTGAGGAATATGCTGTTCAGACTGTTCCTCAGGTCTTCAACTCTGCAGCAGTGCACCACTGAGGCCCCATCCATCTTTACCTTTATCCTTTGACCCCTGTTGCTATGGCTGTTTGACCCCTGTTGCTATGCCTCGCAGCTCTACCTCACCTGGGTGACTGCTGTGGATACCTAATAGCTTTCCAGATATTTGGAATATTAAGTATAACATAGGCTGAAATTCTCATACAATTAAAGCACTGTTAGGGGCCAGTGCCAAATGGCACCCTATTCCCATTATAGTGCACTACTTTTGACCAGTGCCTATTTGGGCCACAACCTAGATGCTTTCGCCCTCCTCAGCCCAGCGGCAGGCATATGGGCACAGCATGTGAAATGTGAGAAACTCTAATTCAAAACTGACCATGTTTAATTAACAGCCCAGTCTTCCAAACACTAACTTTGCACATTTTTAGGAGGGATAGAAATATTCTGTCTGCCTCAAAACCCAAATCAAGAAATGATATTCCCAAATGTTGATTGATTGTGTTCCACTGCTTGCTTGTGCTTTGGGGAAGTTCAAAGCAAAAATGTCCCCATCACACGGTTATTTCCCAAGACCACCTTGATTTCTCTTGGAGCTGCTAGTTGTACTAGAGCTAAAGATGGTTCAACACCAGGGTCTGGTGCACAAAGTAATCTGGGAATATATCCTCATTAGACACAGCAGCCCCAACCCCGCCTGATTGGCCACCTTCAGAGACCCACAGTCACAACATTATTCCAAGATTCTAGGAACCCCCCCCTTTCTTATTGTGCTAGCAGGGCAAACCACTAACAGGGTGAAAAGAACGCAAGCAAGCAGCGTATCTTAAAACCTGCGCGTGACCTAAAAACAACCGTGCCAATATTGTTTCCCTTAACACAACCCTCAGGGGGGCGGAGGAGGAGAGCAAACACAGCAGTGATAAAAACACAAACAGGACTGTCTCTCCTCTCTTTCATCTCGCTCTCCGGACCCCACACATCCCTCCCCCCTTTCTATCCTGGCCCCTCCACACTGACCACAAGGCTGACCACACTACCACTGGAGGTGATAGGATATCCCACTAAACATCTAAATACAACACGGAGATCAAACACACACTCAGAACACACACACACACACAAACACTCCCAGGCCTATGCCACCCACCTACTTTGTGCCTGCAGTTATCTTAACCATGCTGGTCCCAGGACCTCAGATGCAGAGGGGAGAGACAGAGTGGGGGATGGAGGGAGGGGGAAGGGGTGGGAGACCTCTAGGTTAAAGTGAGACTCAGGCCGTAAAGGTCTTTATGGAGAAATGAGGGCTAAGTACACAGCCTAATGGGGAGCTGGAGAGGGAGTTTCACGGGAGCAGGAGGACATTTAAAGACACAGTAAAGGCTACCGTTCAGATTTAATACTGTTGGTCAGCATATTGCATGTGTTGATGCAGAGTACAGTTCTGGAAGGGTTCTGAATTTCATCTTTAGTGATATATACTGTACATGAGGCCAAAAAACTCATGTTTGTCAGTGCTTTATATTTTAGATTTAATTAAACATGTTCTTAAGAGGCGATAGTGATTACTACAAATGCAAATTTAAGTTGAACAGAAAACCAACAAATTGTAAAAACAAGTAGCTTAACCCCCCTCCAAACAAAAAACATAAGGACACAAATACAGAAAGGGACTCTTAAATCCATAGGAGGAGAAACCTCTGTCTGTATCCAGAATGATATGTACTTAGAGGGCCATCTAATTTTAGACAATTTATGGTTAACTACTTCCATAAACATGTGGCACCAAGCACTGCATTCTCTCTCCCTCTCTCTCTCTCTCCCTCCAGAATATGTACCAGTTTTATTGTACTGGCCTGGGGGGAAAAAGAGAGAGAGAGAGAGAGAGAGAGAGAGAGAGAGAGAGAGAGAGAGAGAGAGAGAGAGAAAGAAAGAGCGAGAGAGAAAGAGAGAGAGAGATAGAGGGAAAAAAAACTCTGTCCACATCCCAGGCAGTGAGCTAGCGCTATAGTTCTACTTCCATCTGGTTGTCTTCCAAGACAACCTGGGTGGCCACCCAAAGTACTTGACATCTTGATGCACTTCAGCAGCTTTACATATACACAACCTTTGTAGAAAAATAAATGTGTCATTCGTCACCACATATGCTGATCTGCGTAGAGGGGGAGAAAGGGAGGGAAGGATTGATGGGAGGGGGGTGACTGACTCCTTCTCTGGCTCAAGCTCCTGGTATGAAGCTCTGGGTTTAACTCTAAGCTTTCACTGCTGTCTGTCAGCTCACTGGCTGCTGTCTCTCTCTCTCTCCATCTCTCTCTCTCTCCCTCTCTCTCACCACCTCTCTCTGTCCATCTCTCTCCATCCCTCTCTCTCTGTCCATCTCTCTCTATCCCTCTCTCTCTCTCTGCCGAATACAACAGGTGTAGACCTTACAGTGAAATGCTAACTTACAAGCCCTTAACCAACAATGCAGTTTTAAGAAAAATAAGAGTTAAGAAAAATATTTACTCAATTAACTAAAGTAAAAAATGAAAGAGCAACAATAAAATAACAATAGCGAGGCTATATACGGGGGTACCGGTACCGAGTCAATGTGCGGGGGTACAGGTTAGTTGAGGTAATTGAGGTAATATGTACATGGGGGAGGGGGGGATGATGTTGATAGTGGTGGTGGTGGTGTAGAGCCACCACATGTGTGGTTGAAACTGTTCTCTGTTCAGCAAATCGCGAGCAGATTGAATCTGCCGTGGCGACACAGATAGGAAGAAGAATTGGCTGGGGGCAAGCAGCGGCCGTTTGATCACAAGGAATGTGCACTTCACTGGGAGGCACGGAAGATAGGTAACAGCCCTTCAAAGGCCCTACTTCTGAGGACGGGGAGCTTTCAGGGAGGGCGGCCTATCAAGCAGGTCTCCTATCATCTCACAATACCATCCTATCCAGGAGGAAACGGCGTGTCATGTTATCTCCATGTCATCTCCTCGCTTATTCCACATCGGGAGGAGACTCCCTCCAGGGCTGGCGTTGCCTTGCCTACGCGTACGGGGGAGCAGTTCGAGGGCCGAGGCGAGGCCCGGGTCCAGCGAGGCAGCTCTGATTGTGTTTACGTTCCATCGAATTTATCACCAAGGAAAACAAACTGATGGTGTGAGTGGCGTTTTTTAAACAGGCCGTAGTTTGTGTGTGTCTGAGGCTGTGTGTGAGGAGCTCCCTTGGTGGCGCGAGGTGTCAGAGCCGGTCATGTCTAGACCGTAGCCAGGGTGCTTACAGCTTACACATCCCCAAACAGCACCGTCAGCCCCCTGACGTCAGCCAGGGCAGCTCAGGAGGGCTTGCCAAAGAAGGACAGGGCCAGGGAAGGAAAGGGTCATAAAATCAATCATTTTCAGCTCTGGCAGATTGTAGAGGCTTTGTTTAGGGCGTGTGGTTACGTGTGTGTGTATGTGTGTGTGTGCGCGTGCGCATGTGTGTGTACACAATTTATGTCTAAATTCCATAGATTGAGGAAGAGTTTGAGTAAAGAAAAGTAATGTTCCTTAAAACACATCTACAACCAGTCCAAGTGGGACTAAAAATATTGACAATGCTGCCACACTCAGAAATCTATAAAAAATCCACAAGTATTTACACATTTGTACAACTCAGCTAGCGCAAGAAAATAAATCCAGTCCACCTGGTGCAATAAAACAACGTTTTGTACTGGGTTGGTTTAACCTGCAGTCTGAGGGACGAGAGAGAGAGAGAGAGAGAGAGAGAGAGAGAGAGAGAGAGAGAGAGAGAGAGAGAGAGGAGAGAGAGAGAGAGAGAGAGAGAGAGAGAGAGAGAGAGGAGAGAGAGAGAGGGAGAGAGAGAGAGAGAGAGACCTCCTGATTGCCAGGTCTAAAGTGTATAGTCAGACTAATTAACAAAGTGCTAGGCTGATGGCTGCAGTAGGCAACGTCTGCCAGGCAAGGGTGGGTAGACTGAGACGAGGCTCTCCCAGTGTATGGGGGCGTGAGGCAGGCAGGCTCTACCACCAAGTGGAGGTGAGGTCAGATGAGGTAAGCCTACATAAATAAATATTCCTTCTTGAGTCCTTACGCTCCACTGCGTCTTGCATAAGTAAAACCAAGCTACCTATATATTCAACACTGTCTGCTGACTTTGAATTGGGGACCTTGAGGAGACCTGCTCAGAAATGTAATATTGCCTTATTCAGACATTAGGCTGTATGTAGTGTGTCAGGAAGTCAATAAGAGAGAGAGAGAGTGAGTGAGATTGAGGGAGGGAGCGAGTGAGAATGAGAGAGAGTGTGAGAGAGATTTGTGTTCATATGTGTGCCTCACTCCGCCTATACAGTGCAAGCACTGACTGAGGTAGTGATGGCACTATCATCATCCTTCTTGGTTACCTGGTATATCTTAGTGGTAGGTGTAGTAGAATGGTTACCTGGTATATCTTAGTGGTAGGTGTAGTAGAATGGTTACCTGGTATATCTTAGTGGTAGGTGTAGTAGAATGGTTACCTGGTATATCTTAGTGGTAGGTGTAGTAGAATGGTTACCTGGTATATCTTAGTGGTAGGTGTAGTAGAATGGTTACCTGGTATATCTTAGTGGTAGGTGTAGTAGAATGGTTACCTGGTATATCTTAGTGGTAGGTGTAGTAGAATGGTTACCTGGTATATCTTAGTGGTAGGTGTAGTATGAATGGTTACCTGGTATATCTTAGTGGTAGGTGTAGTAGAATGGTTACCTGGTATATCTTAGTGGTAGGTGTAGTTGAATGGTTACCTGGTATATCTTAGTGGTAGGTGTAGTTGAATGGTTACCTGGTATATCTTAGTGGTAGGTGTAGTTGAATGGTTACCTGGTATATCTTAGTGGTAGGTGTAGTAGAATGGTTACCTGGTATATCTTAGTGGTAGGTGTAGTTGAATGGTTACCTGGTATATCTTAGTGGTAGGTGTAGTTGAATGGTTACCTGGTATATCTTAGTGGTAGGTGTAGTTGAATGGTTACCTGGTATATCTTAGTGGTAGGTGTAGTTGAATGGTTACCTGGTATATCTTAGTGGTAGGTGTAGTTGAATGGTTACCTGGTATATCTTAGTGGTAGGTGTAGTAGAATGGTTACCTGGTATGTGTCCGCGGCAGGTATAGTAGAACTCTCGGCAGTAGTCCTGGCAGAGGCGTGGCAGGTGGGGCTCCCTGAGGGGGACCTTGTCCGACTCGGGGGAGTGGAACAGCACTTGGGCATTGGGCGAACAGTGTGCACACTTAATCTCCTCCAGGAGACGGCTGCACTCCGTGTTATTGGTGGAGAAGATCTAGGGGGAGGGACCACACGCAACAAGGAACAATGACTGATTAAAATACGGACTTAGTGAGCATTAATGTTTTACACCTCAACATGGCTTGTAATTTGCTGACATGTCAGCGATATTGTATAATTAAGCAATAAGGGTGCTGTATATGGCCAATATACCACGGCTAAGGGCTGTTCTTATGCACGAACCAACGCAGAGTGCCTGGATACAGCCCTTCGCCATGGTATACTGGCCATATACCACAAACCCCTGAGGTGCGTTGTTGCTATTATAATCTGGTTACCAACTTAATCAGACGAGTAAAAATAAATATTTTGTCATACGCGTGGTATACAGTCTGATATACCACGGCTTTCAGACAATCAGCATTCAGGGCTCGAACCACCCAGTTTATAATAAACATTATTGTAAGACATTAGCATGGAGATGATATAACCTAACTTTAATTATCCACCGCTGCAGCTCTATTGATGGTACACTGAAAAAATATTCTCCAGAGAAACTAAGCCCACACCAAAATTAGACTTGATTACCTTTTAATGTCACTTTTTAAACCCAGAATACGCGGCACTTTCTGAGAAAAAGATTATCTCCCTCACGACTTGTTTACCTAAGTGTACAAACAGTTAAGTTCAAATTACATTTCATATGTCAGGGCGGCTGGGGCCAAAATGGATGGAGCCGAATTAGAGGGTTTGAAGCGTTACTTAGGTCGCTAAACAAAAGTAAACAAGAGATTTAGACCCCAGAAATTAGCAGGGATTATTTACGTAGCAAATTAGGTGTAATAAAACACAACGTAATCTGTCCTGCATCCAGACATGTGTGCTGCTTAGGCAGCAGGCGGGCTGGTAGTGCTTTGCACTGTGTGAGGTCCGTCCGTGTGTAAACACCAATTTAGAGATAGACAGGCACATCATTCCCGCACTGGTATCAACAAATTAGCAGTCTGTCCTAGTCAATTAGGCCTACAGACCTGGGTCCAACATATGGACACCTCCCCCTCTCTCTCTCTAACTCACTCACTCTCTCTCTCTCTCTCTCTCTCTCTCTCTCTCTCTCTGTCTCTCTCTCTCTCTCTCAGTTCAACAATAACCTGACTAGGTCTGGAAGAGAAAGCTGTTTCTTAACGATAAAGCCACCCTGCGGTCGTGTTCGAGACCGTTTTGTGACCACAGGTTGACCACAGGCCCTTTGGTTGTTTTTTAGCCCCTCAGGACCACGACTAGAGATGGCCAAAGAATGTTTGTTCTACTCCTCTTACCAGGACAGTGTAAAACACGGATGATTAGGACTTGCCAGAAGCACACACAGAGGTTGATAAACCCGGCTATAAACAAGCAATAAATATACTAATAAATATACTCATACTAATACCATACTAATAAAGAGTGCAGAGCAGCTAAAAGCTGTTAGCCTTTAGAAGTGTTGACATGTCAGCATTAGGCAGGGTAGGCTTAGACGGGGCTAAAACCTGGTTGTCCATGTCTGTGTGTTTTACTTACTCTCGGTCCCTGTAACTGTAGTGGTCTGGTGTGGCTCAGTTGGTAAGAGATTGACGCCAACAACGGCAGGGACGTGGGTTTAATCCCTGCAGTATACAGATACTAAAACATATGCACTCACTGTATTTTAAGTCATTCTGAATAACAGTGTCTGCTAAGTGGTACAGTATATGTTACTATACTATTACTACTACTAACCCCTCCAAATCCATGTGAGTACTACCGCCGTGGGCATTCCTAACCACCCGCCCTCCTGCTCTAAATTGCCCATTGATTCGGCGTGCCATGGGCTGGCACAGTCCATGGAGAGGAGCATTTGTGGGCTCTCAGCCATACCCTGTGCCCATATGTTGCTGGGATGGGCTCCAATGTTGCCATCACCACAAACCAGAACAAGAGGACCTTTGTTTGTTGTGTTTAGCAGCAAAATTTCACCACTGACTCGCTACTCAAAAGCAGAGAAAGATAAATTCTCAGTCAGTAGGCTCGATCCCGGTCTGTACAAGCGCTAATATAGCATTACTGGGGGAACAGAAATGCAAGGGACACAAGTCTCCGAAGGTAAACAACCGACCCACACACACGCACAACATCCATCTGTGTGACACACCTTGGCATGTGGGGGGGAAATGTGTCGTAACACATCAATAACACAAGGTTGCCAGTTCACATGGACAGCCCAAATGCAAAATGCATTTCCATAAGCTCCTTTATGCTGGTCGTTGTCCTCCTCACAGAGACTTGATCAAAAAGCCAACGTGTAAGTAGCTCACTGTAGAGGAGCAGCTGTTACAGGAGGACTCATTTCTTTGATAGGATCTGCACAATGGCTTTTGTCAGTGAAATTGCCGGAACAAACATATCAATGCACAAAGGTCACACTTGAAAACATTTGCTTGTCATTCAATCTTAGACAAGCCTCATAAGGTCTCACCATCAGAAATCACAGGGAGAGAGAGCGAGAGAGACCACCACACATAGCCCCTATAGAGAAAAGAGGCTGTGCTGTAGGCAACACTAAGACTGGTGTTAAAAATCTTAAACAAAACACTTGCCCTTTGGGAATAGGTGTAAGTTAGTGAGGGGTGGGTGTGAGAGGGGGGAGTGAAGGACAAATAATACCCTCTTAGCAGCCTTAACACTTGGACAGAGTAGAGGGACTGAGGGGGAGAGTGATGTTCTCCAGCATCACCCATTAGTGAAACTAACAAACACAATGGTGGTGTTGTTATTCTTTTGCCATAAGCAAAAATAGCTCTGTGTGTGGGCAGTGTAGTAGGGAGGAGAAGTCGAGGTTATTTTTGTTCTGTTCAGGGTTTTTCATCCTATTTGCATGACTTGAGCAAATTAAATGATGCAATATGGCTTTTTTGTCACAACACAAAGTGAGATACCACCCAGCCGGATATGTCGATTCGTTGGGAGCGGTTTACATGAGAATATGGCGAATTCTACCGTGAACTCCACGTAGCCTATGAAGACTGTGTTAAAGATTTATCCATGCATTTAAACATGACGATAATCATTTGTGTATAATGGGCATCTGCGTAGGCTATGTACAGTTAACGCGCACATTCTGTGCAGGAACTGATTGGAAATAAGAAAAACATAATAACATGCAACATTGTTGCAAAATACATTCTAAGTGCGCTGACAAACATGCCACACGTGCGCATAACTGCGGTGTGTGAAGCAAAAAAATAACTTAGTAGAATTTAACAATAGTCAACGGTGCTGACTCACTTGGACTGAGCGCGTGTGGGGTTATTTTGTAACGCGGGGATGAACGTAAAAGGTTATAACATAACCATGGTAACACCGTAACGCTTCGGACACGCTCGAGACCAACAATCAGGAGGCTTATATCATTTCACCACTTTTAAACAACATAGTTAGCTGATAAATCATGTTCATTTTTTTTTTTTTTACAGTTTTATGGATTTTCTACATATTTAATGTGATTGATAAAGAAACCTCAAAAACAGCCTAGAGTAGCAGGACAACGCCAGAATTTGTAAGTAGGCTACGGTTGAATTTTCCCCTCACAGTCCCAACCTCCCTCATATATCGTTAATTCTACTACTGTCAACAACAAGTCGAAAAGACACACAACGCAGTAAATACATTCCCCGGGGCGTTTGGCATTAGCCTACAGACAGCTCTCACAATGAAAGAATGCAACGAGCCCAACATACCCTGGCATCACGCCGGTGGACTATCTGATAAGCAGCACGCCTGGTTGGGCAGCATGACACACGAGGGTACAACCTGTGACAAACTTCCCCGCTGCTTGCACCGCTGTCCACTGACAGTTTTCTTTCCCTCTTCTTCAGTCGCTTGGGCATGCTCCCGTCGTAACATCTCCTTCTCCTCGGGCTTATTTCCCCCTTCTCGCCAAATTTCGAATCCCCACATTCCCAAACGTTGACTGCAATAGCCAACACGAGTACAAATTTCAAATGCCTCATATTGAAAAAACGTTGGAACCAAAAGATATGAGGGCAATCACTGTGGAAAGCAACGGTGCAAACCTACAAAATAATCTATTCTCTATATGTATATATGCTGTATCACAGGTAAACGATTATAATAATTGAGTTTAATAAAGGTATACGCATAAAATAATCAGAATGAAATATTTGCTCAAGAAAAAAATGTTATTTAAAATAAATTAATGGTAGTGCTGGTTATGATGGCATACCCCAGAAATACACATTTTTCTCTCGTAAAGAAAACAAAGCAAATAATAAGCAAACTCTGAGAATTGCAGTAAGCTTAATTTGTGTCCTTCCTTCTGTTTTAAAATCCGTTTCAGCACAGTGCATTGGGTCAAAAAAGTAAGCACAAAATTGTCTCTCACTAGATCCTCAGAGCGCTCACATGTTTCCCCTTGCTCTTTCCTCCTTCTTTTTAACCAGCGCGCGAGAAGAGGAGCGAGCACAGTGACGTAAGACAGCACGAGAGCGCGCACTTGGCTGTACACTACGGTGGAACGGAACGATGAATACCTGGCTGTCAGCACTGGACGGGCTGTCGTCAGTGATAGCCTACAGAAGAATTGAAGAGGTGAGATTGAGAAGTCAAGTGCACTTGAGAATACATTCTAGAAGTGATTCTTTCTAGGATTGTAAAGTCTATTACATATGTCGTTTCATGTGTATTCTGCATCCCCTATCTATAGCACTTGATTATATATTTTGGGAATGGGATCTACATAATGGCAAGCATTAGCCAACACTAGGTTACATATCTTAATGTAAAAGTAAACACACCAATCCCCCCACCAATTCTCTGAAACATTAACATACACTATTTGTATTTGTATTTATTATAGATCCCTCTTCCTGGGGTCCAGCAAAATTAAGGCAGTTTATACAATAAAAAAATTTACAATACATTCACAGATTTCACAACACACCGTGTGCCCTCAGGCCCCTACTCCACCACTACCACATATCTACAGTACAAATTCCATGTGTATGTGTATGTGTGTGTATAGTGCTTATGTTATCGTGTGTGTGTGTGTGTGTGTGTGTGTGTGTGTGTGTGTGTGTGTGTGTGTGTGTGTGTGTGTGTGTGTGTGTGTGTGGGTGTGTGTGTGTGTGTGTGTGTGTGTGTGTGTGTGTGTGTGTGTGTGTGTGTGTATGCATATGTCTGTGCCTATGTTTGTGTTGCATCACAGTCCCCGCTGTTCCATAAGGTGTATTTTTATCTGTTTTTTAAGTCTATATTTACTGCTTGCATTAATTTCTTGATTTGGAATAGAGTTCCATGTAGTCATGGCTCTGTGTGGCATTGTGCACCTCCCATAGTCTGTTCTGGACTCTGGGACTGTGAAGAGACCTCTTGTGGCATGTCTTGTGGGGTATGCATGGGTGTCCGAGCTGTGCACCAGTAGTTCAAACAGACAGCTCGGTGCATGTCAATACCTCACATAAATACAAATAGTGATGAAGTCAATCTCTCCTCCACTTTGAGCCAAGAGAGATTGACATGCATATTATTAATATTACCTCTCCAAGGGCCAGCCGTGCTGGCCTGTTCTGAACCAATTGAAATTTTCCTAAGTCCCTTTTTGTGGCACCTGACCACACGACTGAACAGTAGTCTAGGTGCGACAAAACTAGAGCCTGTAGGACCTGCCTTGTTGACAGTGCTGTCAAGAAGGTAGAGCAGCGCCTTATCATAGACATACTTCTCCCCATCTTAGCTACTGTTGTATCAAGATGTTCTGACCATGACAGTTTACAATCCAGGGTAACTCCAAGCAGTTTAGTCACCTCAATTTACTAAATTTTCACATTATTTATTACAAGATTTAGCTGAGGTTTAGGGTTTAGTGAATAATTTGTCCCAAATACAATGCTTTTAGTTTTAGAAATATTTAGGACTAATTTATTCCTTGCCACCCACTCTGAAACTAACTGCAACTCTTTGTTAAGTGTTGCAGTCATTTCAGTCGCTGTAGTAGCTGACATGTATAGTGTTGAGTCATCCGCATACACAGACACACTGCCTTCACTCAAAGCCACTGGCATGTCGTTAGTAAAGATTGAAAAAAGTAATGGGCCTAGACAGGTGCCCTGGGGAATTCTTGATTCTACCTGGATTATGTTGGAGAGGCTTCCATTAAAGAACACCCTCTGTGTCCTTTTAGACAGGTAACTCTTTATCCACAAAATAGCAGGGGGTGTAAAGCCATTGTAACCGATGTGAAATGGCTAGCTAGTTAGCGGGGTGCGCGCTAATAGCGTTTCAATCGGTGACGTCACTCGCTCTGAGACCTTGAAGTAGTTGTTCCCCTTGCCCTGCAAGGGCCGTGGCTTTTGTGGAGCGATGGGTAACGATGCTTCGTGGGAGGCAGTTGTTGATGTGTGCAGAGGGTCCCTGGTTCGAGCCCAGATAGGGGCGTGGAGAGGGACGGAAGCTAAACTGTTACATTGATGCTGTTGACCCAGATCAGTGGTTACTGCGGAAAAGGAGGAGGTCAAAAGAGGGATCAGTGTAACCGATGTGAAATGGCTAGCTAGTTAGCGGGGTGCGCGCTAATAGCGTTTCAATCGGTGACGTCACTCGCTCTGAGACCCTGAAGTAGTTGTTACCCTTGCTCTGCAAGGGCCGCGGCTTTTGTGGAGCGATGGGTAACGATGCTTCAAGGGTGGCTGTTGTCTACATGTGCAGAGGGTCCGTGGTTCGAGCCCAGGTAAAGGTGTGGAGAGGGGCGGAAGCAATACTGTTACACCATAACACATACGTCTTTCCAGCAGCAAACTATGATCGATAATGTCAAAAGCTGCACTAAAGTCTAACAAAACAGCCCCCACAATCTTTTTATCATCAATTTCTCTCAACCAATCATCAGTCATTTGTGTAAGTGCTGTGCTTGTTGAATGTCCTTCCCTTTAAGCATGCTGAAAGTTTGTTGTCAATTTGTTTACTGTAAAATAGCATTGTATCTGGTCAAACACAATTTTTTCCAAAAGTTGACTAAGGATTGGTAACTAATGATTGGTCGGCTATTTGAGCCAGTAAAGGGGGCTTTACTATTCTTAGGTAGCGGAATGACTTTTGCTTCCCTCCAAGCCTGGGGGCACACTTTCCAGTCGACTTAAATTGAAAATATGGCATATAGGAGTGGCAATATGGTCCGCTATTATCCTCAGTAATGTTCCATCCAAGTTGTCAGACCCTGGTGGCTTGTCATTGTTGATAGACAACAATAATTTTTTCACCTCTTCCACACTCACTTTACGGAATTTAAAATGACAATGCTTGTCTTTCATAATTTGGTCAGATATACTTGGATGTGTAGTGTCAACGTTTGCCATTAGATGAAGTGGTTTGAGCCAAATTTTGGTGGCCAAGGAAGCTGGCTGGCACAACTGGCCCCCAGCTTTGAAGCAGTTTGGAATTCGGAAGTGAGGTCACACCTGATTGAATATTGATACATTGATCTATCAGTCAATATTTAAAGTAATTAGACTTGGCAGCATTACCCCAACATCAGCCGTTTGCTGCCTACCCTACGTCTGTAATTAAAGATATTGCTGTTCCTCTGAAGACCAGTGATAAGACAAAGCCAAACCCAGGACAAATCCTCTTTCATTCACCACTCTCTTCAGAGAGATTACACGATAGCAATCCGAAAGGCAAGGGGAATGTCCTGTGGCAATTACTACAAAAAAACTGTGGAAACACACAGAGGAGCTGGAAATCACTTCCATTACCACACCTGTTCTTCTTTGGGGGTCCGGCAACCAGGCCGGCACTGACCAGAGCCCAGTAGGCTGCTTATCTACAGGAATCTAGAGCGATCCAGAGGAATCCAGCCTGATTTGACTGTGGGGCAATTATGGAAATGACTCTGCGTTGCTGTGACCCGAGCAGAGCCCCTGCCTGCCAGATTTGACCTGAAGAATTACCCCCCTTCTTTCCTTCCCTGCATTCTGAAGCTGTCCTCGCAGCGTTATTTTATGTTACCCCACTGAACATTTTTGGAACCAAGTTTAGCCGTGGTTTACAGTGCGGTACAGTACGCAGTAATAGAAAGTGGGCTGGCTGGCTGAGACTAGGAGGGCTGGTTGGCGTGTTGTAGAAGAAGAAGCACCACAGCAGGTCTGAGAACAGCAGAATGACATCCAGCCGCATTGTTGAACAGCGTGAAAACATGTGGGATCCAGCTGTGGGACGGCGGGACTACGTGTAGAGAGGCAGTAGAGAGAGAATCACAGGGTAGGGAGGGGAAGACAGACCACAGCTATAAGTTAAC
This sequence comes from Salmo trutta, assembly GCF_901001165.1. NCBI lineage: Eukaryota > Metazoa > Chordata > Actinopteri > Salmoniformes > Salmonidae > Salmo > Salmo trutta. Next base: position 7,794,557 of record NC_042960.1, read on the forward strand.
AATGTGTCCCGGAGTGGCAAGAGGCTTGGATCTACACATACAAACAGCCATGTTCAACTATCTTGTTATTTTGTTGTTGTGATGCCTCCCACCCTAATTCCTTTGACATCTCAGTATATCTATCTGAAGGCCTATCGTCCTACCGTTTTATTTGGGCATTTTTATTGTTCAGAAATGTGGTGGGCACTCTCTTCGTTCGCAGGACTTTATCCTGCTAACTGTTCCAAATGTCCGAACTGAATTTGGTAAAAGGCCTTTTATGTACTCTGTGCCATCGGCTTGGAACGCCTTACAAAATACTTTTAAACTGGAAGAACTTGTCCCGATTGGTGTTTTTTGAGACTGATTCCCTGACCAGTCAATGTTTTGAATTTGCTGTTTTATGATTTTGTTATACTCTTGTGAATTCTATGTTTTTTTACTAGATTACCTATAGTTTTTCATGTTGTCTGTCTGTAATTGTTTTATGACTTGGTGCAGTCTATCTTGGCCAGGACGCTCTTGAAAAAGAGATTTCAAATCTCAATGAGCCCTTCCTGGTTAAATAAAGGTTAAATTAAATCAAATTTTAACTTATAGTTTTTAGGTGGAACTATAAGCGTGAACAACTTGGGAATATCATAGACAAGAAAACCCCAGTCTAATGCAGTTCGTATTGCTTGTGTTCTTATGTTTACATGAAATGGGAAAGATTAATTTGATTTAAGTTCAACATTCATTCATAACCAAAATATTGACCCATGAGAAAGCAGGATCAGTTGGGAAATTCTCGTCCGCTTTGTCTCATTCAGCATGTGATCCGCAGATGGACGGAGGTAGGAATAGAACATCCCATCGGGTTACGGATATGGTCCTCCTCCTCCTCTTCCTCCTCCTCCTCCTCCTCTCCTCTTCCTCTTCATCTTCCTCCTCCTCTTCCTCTTCCTCCTCCTCTCCCTCCTCCTCCTCCTCTTCCTCCTCCTCCTCCTCCTCCTCCTCCTCTTCCTCCTCCTCCTCCTCCTCCTCTCCCTCCTCCTCCTCCTCTTCCTCCTCCCCCTCCTCCTCCTCTTCCTCCCCCCTCCTCCTCATCACGGGGATATAGCATTGCTTTCGTTTCTGTGTCGTGGACAATAGGGCACACAGTTGCAAAACATTTCTTTCAAATCTGTGCCTCCACAATCTCCCCGTTTCAAAATGTTTCAAAACGTTTCAAACCCTAAGTGAACAGTAGGCTACCTAATCTGGACACGTTCAGGTAAAAGCCTAGCTCCTCTTCAAACTGCCCCCCCCCCCCCAACCCAACAACCTTCTGAACACAGCCCTGCTGTAGGTCACCCTAATGAGAAACATGACCTGATGACAGACAGGACTCTGCTTTCACTCACTCCCCATCCCTCTTCCAGGCACCGCTAGCCTCACACCTCACTCACTCCCCATGCCTCTTCCAGGCACCGCTAGCCTCACACCTCACAGCTCGTTACTACTCCTAAAGCCGCTCTGGTGGCTAACTCTTAGCTGTGGGTCCCATCTAGCCCAAGCTGGGTTCATCTCAGGGGCTGCAGTGTGTGTGCAGTGTGTGTGCAGTGTGTGTGCAGTGTGTGTGCAGTGTGTGTGTGTGTGTGTGTGTGTGTGTGTGTGTGCGTGCGTGCGTGCGTGTGTGCGTGCGTGTGTGTGTCTGAGTGTATGTGTGTGAGTGTATGTGTGTGAGTGTATGTGTGTGAGTGTATGTGTGTGGGGCTGCCAGTTAGGGGGGTTGTAGTCATCATCATAGACTGAATCCCAATGTGTGAACTGTAAGCACAATGAGAAACAGATGCAGCAACACATGCTATGACTAGAACAATCCTTCTCCTCTCTCTGTGTGGCTGTAAGTATGAGTGTCAGCTGTATTCGTCTTGTGATGAATCTCGCTGCTTTCTGTTCGTCATTATCATAAGCATATGTAGTTGGATAGTGCAACAAGTTTTCTGTGCTTTTCTGTGCTTTTCTTGTTGTAGTAGTGGATGGTGCCAGTGAGTGAACTCAGGTGGTTTGCTGTGTTCTTCGTGTTTTGAAATAGAGGTGTCTAATGAAGTGTGAAGTAAGTGTTAAGTAAGTTTGAAGTAAAAAATGACAGTTGACTTTTAAAATGTCAGACTGATTGGTTATTCTATCATTCCATCTCAGTCGTAGTATGGCTAGTAATTAGAAAGCCTCATTTGGAACTCTTTCATTCATCTCCTCTCTCGGTTACCTACCTTCCACCACACAGAAGCACTGTGTGACTCTCACACCTGCTCTAATGGCCCAGGGTTTGGCTGCGCAAAGCTTCGGGACACACCGAGCGTGGAACGTGTTCACAATGCCATTAATATTCCTGACAACAGATGAATGAGGCTTTCACCGTCTGTTTATGAACACTTTAGCTGGAGGGGGAGAAGAAAGAAAGAAAACTCTGATCTTGTTGAACATTTACAGCAGTGTGTGTATGTGTGTGTGTGTGTGTGTGTGTGTGTGTGTGTGTGTGTGTGTGTGTGTGTGTGTGTGTGTGTGTGTGTGTGTGTGTGTGTGTGTGTGTGTGTGCAGCGCACGATTTCCACTTGAATGGATCTAAACACATGAGGACGTTTTAAGTGGAGTGACTTACGCGGCGGCGGGACTCATCCACTGTGGGTCAGTGGCGGCAGCCTGGGCCGCCTGCCTGGAATCAACAGCCTCTAAATCACTGTGCTTCAACCATCACACTCGGGACCACACTGCCTTCCCTCCAGCTCCCCCCTGCCCTGTCCTCCCCACCCTGCTCTCTCTGTCCTGTACCACCCCAGCAGAATGTCCTTAGCCCTGATGAGTCTGGGGATGCTTAAGCTAAAGTACACACAGGGCCGTGAGTAACTGAAGCCACCCAGGAGCACCACATGCAGCCCGCTGGTTGGTGGCACGAGACACCACCAGGTTGTTGTGCAAGTCGAGAAGATCAAGTAGTCCTGAGACTGTTTACATGACACTCGATGCCTCGAACCCTCCCCCCTCCCCCCCTATCCGCCACCATGTCAGGGACATATTGTAGCAGAAAGGCCTCAGAGAAGGAAATGAACCGTAGCAGCATTGGATTGCAGTGTTCCTTACAGGAAAACAAACCTACTGTAGAAGGGGCTGATCAGTGATTTTGTCCAACAGGGACGTTCACAAACAATGACGCCATAGGCTGTTGTCTGACCTGACCCGTGGTGGGCCAAACCGACCGGGCCGGGCGGTACTCCTCCATCACAAATAGAATACTTCCTCTCTTGTCTAATGATTTGAGATGCATGACACTCCTTAAAGAGAACGTCTCAATGCTACCTCGCCTTTCTCGTTGTCTCGACGATACATTTCTCTTCTATCATTCTTATTTTTTACCCCTTTTTCTCCCCAATTGGTAGTAACGGTCTTGGCTCTTCACTGAAACTCCCGTACGGACTCGGGAGAGGCGAAGGTTGAGAGCCGTGCGTCCTCCCAAACACAACCCATCCAAGCTGCACTGCTTTTTGACACAATGCCCACTTAGCCCGGAAGCCAGCCGCACCAATGTTTCGGAGGAAACACCGTACACCTGGCGACCGTGTCAGTGTCCATTGTGCCCGGCGCTCCACAAGACTCACTAGTGCGCTATAGGACAAGAACATCCCTGCCGGCCAAGCCCTCCCCTAACCCGGACGACGCTGGGCCAATTGTGCGCTGCCCCATGGGTCTCCCAGTCGCGGCCGGCTGCGACAGAACCTGGACTCAAACCCAGAATCTCTAATGGCACAGCTAGCACTGCGATGCAGTGCCTTAGACCATTGTACCACTCGGGAGGCCCTACATCTCTCTTCTAATTATGATCCCGACAGTTATAGAGAAACTGAGTAACCACAGGTAGAATAGTTCAGATTTCATAGTGTTACTAAAGAAATACACGTCCCTCGCAAAATGCTTTGTATCTTTTTGTCTCTCTTGTTCAAACTCCCCATCCTAGGAAGTGCCACATCCCTACAGGCTAGCGAAGGATTCATGCAACAGATGGATGTCTTTTCTCGGTCCAATGAATTGTAAATGTTTCCAGTAGGGGTTAACAACAGCCCCAAAGTAGAACCATGTATGCTCCATCCATCCCTCCTTCACCCCCTCCCTCCTTCACATGTGTGTGCAAATTGCAGATTCATTACAGTTTAGCATCAGTGCACTGCAAATTAATGGGAGGGGAAGAGTGGTAAGTGTGGTGTGGTGTGGGCAGCAGGCTAGCAGCAGCATTGATGGTGGTCCTTGACTGTGTGTCAATGCTCCCCCTCTCCTCTCCTCTCCTCTCCTCTCCAGTACCCCACGCACCGCTCTACTCGGCCCATTTGTTCCTGCTTGGCCTCTGAGGCTCTCTATCAGGTAGAGTGTTCAGTCTGATGAGTGTTCCTCTCTCTATCAGGTAGAGGGTTCAGTCTATCAAGGGTTCCTCTCTTCATCAGGTAGAGGGTTCAGTCTAATGAGTGTTTCTCTCTTCATCAGGTAGAGGGTTCAGTCTGATGAGGGTTCCTCTCTCCATCAGGTAGAGGGTTCAGTCTGATGAGTGTTCCTCTCTCCATCAGGTAGAGGGTTCAGTCTAATGAGTGTTCCTCTCTCTATCAGGTAGAGGGTTCAGTCTAATGAGTGTTCCTCTCTCCATCAGGTAGAGGGTTCAGTCTAATGAGTGTTCCTCTCTCCATCAGGTAGAGGGTTCAGTCTAATGGGTGTTCCTCTCTCTATCAGGTAGAGATTCAGTCTAATGGGTGTTCCTCTCTCTATCAGGTAGAGGGTTCAGTCTAATGAGTGTTCCTCTCTCTGTCAGGTAGAGGGTTCAGTCTAATGAGTGTTCCTCTCTCCATCAGGTAGAGGGTTCAGTCTATTGAGTGTTTCTCTCTATCAGGTAGAGGGATCAGTCTAATGAGTGTTCCTCTCTCTATCAGGTAGAGGGTTCAGTCTAATGAGTGTTTCTGTCTCCATCAGGTAGAGGGTTCAGTCTATTGAGTGTTCCTCTCTTCATCAGGTATTGGTTTTGTCTTGATGGGTTTCGTAACTTTTTAACTGGTCCTTAACAAAGCATTGGCTTTGGACTGAACACCTCTTGGTACATATTCAAAGAGAAAGCCCTGAAAGTAAACGGCATACATTCGTTAATGGTTTTAATGTTCCTGGACCGGTTTGTTGCTGTTCCTGGAAAGGAGAAAAGTCAAACAGTTCTGGTCTTCTGAAATGGCATTGTTAGCAAATACTTGTTCATATACATGGTGGGTGAGATTTCTGTTGACACAGGTTAAAATCTAAGCAATGTCAGTACCTTCTCTAAGCAATTTGTACCTTTCCTTATTAACTACGCTGTCTGGTTTATGCTCTGAATTGTTGTTGGGGCGGCAAATGTGGCAGCGTCAATTCTCTGTTAATACTCTATAAACATGGACTTATCATCAGAGGCAACTAGTCTGAAGTGTTGCTTTATCTCCACTTATATTCAACTTTTATAGTTCAAACAAAAAGGTTGATATGAGCCTCGGAGAGATAAATAAATGGGAGCTCTTATTTAGATTAAGGGAAGTGAAAACCGTTTTTATTCACCATTATGGAAATTGTTACTCTCAAGGTGGTCCTCTCCGTACAAGGGGAGATTGGTTTGATAGTACAGTGGAAGTTCAGCCTGAACCTTTTCGCCAGACGTCTGTGATGTGGTGGTTTTCCCAGGAGCTTGAGGCTCCATTGTGAAACCTCGGTTTACATGGACTCTTTGTGCGGGGTTGTTTTACAACGGAAAAGGGAATGAAACAGCAGCTCCGGAGGAAGAGAAGAAGACAGTTAGGTGGTTTGAAATGTTTCCTTTTTCATCCCCGTTACACAAAGGTCACGGTTTGGGAACCCAACTGAGTTTTATTGTCCTGGGGAATCGTTTTCGAGGTCTCATTTCAGAGAAATATTTCCTCGTTGTCTGGCTCTCTCTTGTTCTTTTATATCAAAACCCAAATTGAAAACCTCCTCTTTTGTCTGGGATCTGATTACCAGCAGTGAGTCATAATCATAATGCAGCCATCCAGCTTCTCACGTCAGGATGTTTTTGTTCTAAATCCCTTTCGGTTAGTCCCAGGTAGGTCTGCTATGAAACATGGCCCGGTTGTTACAGTATACATTTTCATATTGCCTACCTAAATGTAATTCAAACTGCAGTCTAGTATTTTGTGTTTTGGCGGCTACTGCAACCCATGGAAAGTATTTGGCTGGCTTTAGCTTTGATGCAACAGATAGCAAAGAGTCTGAACATATGGTTTAATACAAGTGTGTGTGTGTGCATGTGCTCGTGTATGTGCGCATGTGTGTGTGTGCGTGGTGTGTGTGTGGGCGTGTGCCACAACTGCTTGTGGTTCATCTTGCTGGTTAATTCAAAACACAGTGACATCTGAAATGTCTTTGTAATTTATGTCCAGGTGCAGCTTTTCCTTTGCCTGACTTCCCAGACTCTTTGCTCCGGCCAGATGCTACGCCACACCCACGGATGCTAGTTTCTTCTCCGCAATGAGTCTGTACCTGAGTACACCCCCTACCCTTTACCGAATGCGAACATATTCGGGGCCGTCTGATTGGTCCAGAAACCCCGTGTGTTCTGGGTTGGGCCAGAACACACGCACGCGGGTAAAGCGGCAGTTTGAAAATTCATCATTGGCTTTGATACTCTGATTGGTTAGAGATGATCCAATCGCTGATTACTTTATTTTGTACAACACCCCTCGTGCCCCTCGTCATCACAAACAACTTCAATGATGGTAGTCTCAGACTAAAGTATGTAGCGAATGACAGAGCAGAGGAAGAATTCACTGTGAGTCGTCAGGCTAGCTCTTCCTCACCTCTTCTTTTAACTTTTCATATATCATCTAACTACTGCTGTAACGGCTGTCGTAATGAGGGGACCAAGGTGCAGCGTGTTGAGTGCTCATGATTTTATTCCACTATGAAACACTTGAACAAAATAACAAAAACAAGCCAACAGTTCTGTCAGGTACAGAAAACTAAACAGAAAACAACTGCCCACAAACACAGGTGGGAAAAGGCTGCCTAAGTATGATTCCTAATCAGAGACAACGATAGACAGCTGCCTCTGATTAGGAACCATACTCGGCCCAAAACAAAGAAATACAAAACATAGAATGCCCACCCCACACCCTGACTTAACAAAATAGAGAAATAAACCGTCTCTCTCAGGTCAGGGCGTGACAACTGCTTAATGGCTACAATGTCACGCACATCTGTGTGTTAGTCAGGTCCGTCCGTCTCTCCTCTGGCCGTAAGGTTCTCATTAACCGCTGGGTGATGGTTGTGTCAGGGCCGTGGCCTCTGTGTCGGCCCCACTGACTGAAGGGTTGAGTCAGGGTGATTGAGCAGTCGAGTCGCAGGCCTCAGGCCTCTCTCAGCAGGGTCCCATCTCCTCCAGAGTAGTGGGGTCACCGCCCTGTCTGCCACCGCACGTCTCCCCCTCATTCCTCAAGACCTCGTCACACACAGACAGAGAGATGGATGGACGGACAGACTGTTCCACAGAGCAGCAGACACACAGACCCCCCCCCCCGTCCTGTCCCGTCCCATCTCACACACACACACATCACCATCAACCCCTCACTACTCCCATGGCCATTCATAGTCAGGCAACAAATTAATTAGGGCCAGAGACAATTACCATAAACAGAGGCTGCATTTTTTTCTGCTTTGTGTGGGAAATCTCATTTTGTAAATATTTTTAGGGAACAGAGTATAAACCAGGACAGTGCACAACCCAAGTTTATCTTCAGCTAATTGCAAAGATACAGTGTGGTGGGGTGTTCGGTTGTGGTCCCTACTGTGCTGCATTCCAGATGCTGATATCACTACACCAGAGGACCACCAAAGACTTTAAGTATACTTTATTGACTTAAGCTGTATGAAGACTCTGATAAAGAGCTTCCTTCCACTGGTCATCCATCTTGTGTCTTTGACAGAGCGTCTTGTGCTCGGCAGTGTCAGCAAGACACTGTCTTCTTGTTGTGGAGTTAGAAGACGAGACTCTGTCTGTTCAGGGCTTTATCCACAGAGGGTGGTTAGCTGCAAGGCAAGCACAAAGACAGACAGACAGACAGACAGACAGACAGACAGACAGACAGACAGACAGACAGACAGACAGACAGACAGACAGCAGCTCTTTTAAGTGAAATCTCAACGGTTACTTAGTGTGTTGGAATTATTTCCTTAAATTCACCATACATCATGAGAAACAAATACGATGCTCTGCAATTGAATATCGTTGAATGAAAATGCATGAAAATCTGTGGCGACATCTTGTGTGACATGGATGTTTCTAAAACTCTGTGGTAATCTAAAAACGGTTGAAGTTCTTGTTCCACGACTGGCAGAGGAGGGAGCGCCACTGCCAATAGGGAAGTGTGGTTCATTTAGTGTCATGCAGCTCCACAGCCGCTGCCAAAACCATTCCGCTGTACAAAGCTGTGCTATAGACTAGGCACCCTATTTCCTATATAGTGCACTACTTTTGCTAGGGCTCTGTTCAAAAGTAGTGCAATGTATAGTACACTAGGAATCAATAATCAATGAAACACGTCTTTGATTTTTCGATGTTCTTGTGATTTTCCAAGCCAAGATGCAGGGCCATGTGGTATGGTTTTTGACTTTATATTCCTGTGGTGCTTGAGGTTGGCATCCCAAATGGCACCCTATTCTCTTCATAGTGCACTACCCAGAGGGCTCTGGTCAAAAGTAGTGCACTATGTAGGGAATAGGGCGCCATTTGGGATGGGGACGTGGACTTGGCCCACCGTGGAGCAGAGTGCTCTCTCTGCTGTTCTCTCTGTCTATGAATTTTGATATCCAAGTGTAAGCTGACCTGGTCGTCTTGAACAATGCGTGTGAGATGCATTGGCACCAGCCGCCAACAGCTAGAACTAGGACGATTGATCATAAATCATCGCAACACTCAGATGCATTTCAAGGATTTTTTCCCGTTCACTCTTTACTATCTTTCTCAACCTGCAGTTTCCATGCTGTTTTGAGGTGGAGAGGGAAGGAGACTGCCAAATAACACCACTTAAAGATTCCAAATATTTGTATGGTGAATTGGACAGTGTGCTGTTGCAGTTGAATCCCACCAAAAGCATCCAAACACTTGAGCTCTGTGTGCAGGTTTAACCCTTAAATCAGCTCTAGTTGAAGTGTCTGGATATACTGTGTGTTTACTTTGCTCTGCAGTCCTTGTCTACATACTGTATAGTTATGCATGATGGCCTTACATTGAAAAGACTGAAACTTCAAATCAAAATCAAATCAAGCTTTATTTATACAGCACATTTCAGACATGGAATGCAAAGCAATGTGCTTCACTGGAAAACAAACTAATAAAAACAATGAAAATAAAAACCAAAATATTAACTGCATAAAAAAAACATCAAAGTATAAAAAACGGAAGAATAACAAAAAAGACTGAACGACTAAAAAGCACCCTAAGGACAAGCAAAGCAAAAAAGGAGTGTTTGTTTCTAAATCATATTAACAACTGGTAATTTAGTTCATGAGACAACGTGACTTAGTCACTGAGATGTATCTGGATTTATCAGGAGCTCGGTGAATGGCCTCTGTGGTCCTCTTTATCCAGCTGCCTCTATAGGCTCTGTGAGCCATGTCGTGTGGAGAGGTGAAGTCTTCGATGTCTGAGTGCTGTAATCAACACTGGGACTGTCTGGCCGCGTGCCAAATAGCACCCTATTCCCTATATAGTGTACTACCTCTGACCAGAGCTTTTGACTATGTACCCTGGTCAGAAGTAGTGTACTATATAGGGAATAGGGGGCCATTTGGGACGCACCCTCTGCCTGTGTCTGGGGGGTCACTGATGAGGGGATACTGTGAACCGAATCACACACTGTCTGCTTTGCCCTCTCTGTCTGACTGGTTGTGTCTGTTCATTCTATCTGCATATGAACCTTCAGGAAAAGGCTGTTTTCATATAAGTTCAAACACTGCCATAGTCTTATGTTCAGGCCATAGACTTATATGGTACAGGCAATGGTTGGTTTACTCATGCAGGCACAGCATACGCAGACACATACCTGTAGGATATTGTGTTTGGAATACCTTTTCTGTTGTTTGATTTATTCAAACAGCGGTAGGTAGCGGTATCTTACCCTCTATCTACAGCGCTGGTGGTACGCAATCTCAAATCGACAAAATATTTCTCTCTCATGACTTGAAAACAAAATACTAAATGAATATATTATCTATGGTAGTATGATGCATTAATACACAGAGGATGTCCTGATAATTGTTAAGAAGCGTTGTTTGGACTGGTGGTGTGTCACAGCATTGGAAGACTGGCTAAATATTTACTGGTGGTGTTGGGGCACGCTTCACTGAGCCTGTGTGTCTGGTCCTGGGGGGTGAAGTCATCGCCGATGGCTGATGTCATTAGAGGACACACACACATACACACACACACACACACACACACACACACACACATGTACACACACACACACACACACACACACACACACACACACACACACACACACACACACACACACACACACACACACACACACACACACACACACACACATTGGCGCTGGCTTGCTTGTACTGACCCTTTTACCATTTAGGGGCCTTGGACTGATATGAGTGTTATTGACCCAGGGGCCATGTGTGGCATGTTTGGGATCTGCAGAATATATCCCTTAACCTATACAACACAGCCAAACAATACTATCCATCAGTCAGGTCCTGGGGTAAACAAGGGAGCAGGCGTCCCATGGTGGGGGAGCCAAGGGTCACTGGAGCTGTTTGATTGTCTAATTGGGGGGCGGCTAGTCTAGTGTGTGTGTGTGTGTGTGTGCGTGCGTGCGTGCGTGCGTGTGTGTGTGTGTGTGTGTGTGCATCGCTGCTCAAACACACACTATGCCTGCATGGCAGAGAGAGAGAGAGATGGAGAGACGAAGCCCTAGTGAATGCGTGTTTGTTCTCCAAGGCCCCACACACTTATGTTTATTTGAACATGGATAGTGTTCCTGAACCTGTTCTATCCTCCGTCCTCCGTGTGTTTTCCACCTCCAACACGTGCATCCCAGCGCAGTGATGGGGCTGAGCTGAACAGCATCAGGTGGCTACGCTATCCAATTCCAAAAGATAAAATGGTCGCATTTGTTTTTTATATCAGCTAACACAAATGCTAAGCAAACTTTATCTAGGAGTGCGAAGAACCCTCCCAGTAATGAGGACGCGGTGTACTTTTTATTTGTTGTGTCATCATCATGGCTGACAAGAGCAGCTGTCTATCTGGTGCCGTTGGCGGTGGGCCGGGGAGGACCGTCCGCGCGGTCAGTTTGGTGTCAACGACGCGGGGACATGGGTCAGAGCTAGAGGCAGCAATAGGAGTGGTGGTAGTAACGGTCGCTGCACTGTGGCTCCAGGCTCCGAGACCACCGGGGAGGAGGCCTTCACCTCTCTCCCAAGTCATCAATCACACACACACATCCCTGCTCCTCTTCACATAGACAACTGCAGGCTTTTACCCAAGCAAGGCTTCTTCACGCAGAACCAGAATGCACTCAATGCAGGCATGGGCCCTGTCCCATAGAGTTAGAGGTAGAGTTAGGGGAACAACGGACATTGCAGTAAATATGTTGATTGGTGGCCATAGGTTGCACTGTTTGAAATGTTTGGTTATTGCAACACTGACAGGTGCTTATTGTGCCACTGTATTGAGTGGACAGTAGAACATCACAGGGAATCTGGAGCTGAAGTCTGATCTGGCCGTTGTGTTGCTACGCCTGGCTTTCAGTCTTAGGCTATACGTCCCAAAGGGCACCCTATGGGCCCTGGTTGGAAGTAGTGCACTATGTAGGGAATAGGGTGCCATTTTGGACACAGACTCAGTCCCGTTGGCAGCCCTGGCCCTGGCCCTGGCCCTGGCCTGCATGTCCACATAATGAACCCTAAAACCCCAGAGAGACACAAAACAGATCCCTGATGACGGCTGACCTCCAGCTTAACTCCCACTGATGACTGTGCTTGTCCTTCCTATGTCAGCTCTTCTTATCACTTCTCTGAGGTCATAGCTATGAGCCACTGAACGTAGAAACGAACACTAACAGTGTTTTTTTGTTTTTATGGCCCAGAATATAATTAGTTTTTTTTAACCTGCATTGTTTTACAAGCTACATGTTGTATTTCAGTTTACCACTACAGTTGCCAATGGATGCAAAATGTGCCTTTACAAGGATTTCCTCCCTCTCCCTTCACTTCAACATGAATCACAGTCTCAATAGCCCAGTTATTACTGCATATACAGTACCAGTCAAAAGTTTGGACACACCTACTCATTCAAGGGTTTTTCTTTATTTATACTATTTTCTACATTGTAGAATAATAGTGAAGACATCAAAACTATGAAATAACATATGGAATCATATAGTAATCAAAAAAGTGTAAAGCAAATATATTTTAGATTTTAGATTCTTCAAAGTAGCCACCCTTTGCCTTGATGACAGCTCTTGGAATTCTCTCAACCAGCTTCACCTGGAATGCTATTTCAACAGTTCCCACATATGCTGAGCACTTGTTGGCTGCTTTTCCTTCACTCTGCGGCCCAACTCATCCCAAACCATCTCAACTGGGTTGAGGTCCGGTGATTGTGGAGGCCAGGTCATCTGATGCAGCACTCTTCTTCTTGGTCAAATAGCTCTTACACAGCCTGGAGGTGTGTTGGGCCATTGACTTGTTGAAAAACAAATGATAGTACCACTAAATGCAAACCAGATGGGATGGCGTATCGCTGCAGAATGCTGTGGTAGCCATGTTGGTTAAGTGTGCCTTGAATTCTATATAAATCATTGACAGTGTCACCAACAAAGCACATCCACACCATCACACCACCTCCTCCATGCTTCACGGTGGAACCACACATGTGGAGATCATCCATTCAACTACTCTGCGTCTCACAGAGACACGGTGGTTGGAACCAAAAACCTCAAATTTGGACTCATCACACCAAAGGACAGATTTCCACCAGTCTAATGTCCATTGCTTGTTTCTTGGCCCAAGCAAGTCTCTTCTTATTATTGGTGTCCTTAAGTAGTGGTTTTTTTGCAGCAATTTGACCATGAAGGCCTGATTCACGCAGTCTCCTCTAAACAGATGAAGTTGAGATGTGTCAGTTATTTGAACTGTGAAGGATTTATTTGGCCTGCAACTTCTGAGGCTGGTAACACTAATGAACTTTTCCTCTGCAGCAGAGGTAACTCTGGGTCTTCCTTTCCTGTGGCGGTCCTCATGAGAGACAGTTTCATCATAGCGCTTGATGGTTTTTGCGACTGCACTTGAAGAAACTTTCAAAGTTCTTGACATTTTCCGGATTGACTGACCATCAAGTCTTCAAGTAATGATGAACTGTCGTTTCTCTTTGCTTATTTGAGCTGTTCTTGCCATAATATGGACCAGGTCTTTTGCCAAATAGGGCTATCTTCTGTATATCACCCCTACCTTGTCACAACACAACTGATTGGCTCAAATGCATTAATAAGAAGGAAAGAATTTCCACAAATAAACTTTTAACAAGGCACACCTGTTAATTGAAATGCATTCCAGGTGACTACCTCATGAAGCTGGTTGAGAGAATGCCAAGCGTGTGCAAAGCTGTCATCAAAGCAAAGGGTGGCTATTTTGAAGAATCTCAGATATAACATATATTTTGATTTGTTTAACACTTGTAGAAAATAGTAAAAATAAAGAAAACCCCTTGAATGAGTAGGTGTGTCCAAACTTTTGACTGGTGCTATATCTCAAAATTGGATTATCTACACAGCTAAAAAAAATCTACTTCTATTTGCTTTGGTTTAGACAGATTGAATCCCATCTCACACACACACACACACACACACACACACACACACACACACACACACACACACACACACACACACACACTCTCTCTCTCTCTCTCTCTCTCTCTCTCTCTCTCTCTGATAAAACTCCCTTGTTCACAGCAGGTCTTGCTTTTGTCCTGCTGTTGTGGTGCAATAGCAGCAGCATTCTCTCATGGTACTACGAGTGCTGCTTCCCCCTGAGTCTTTCAGTTGTCTGTGACACTCTGCTGCAGTTCAAGGCCTTATTGCCCACCCAAAGAGGTTATAGGGATTCTGCACTGCCCTCTCTCTCCCTAAGTGGGTGGTCCTCTGGGGCATGGCTGAGGCACAGGTGGGGCATTGTAGGGGTGCTCACAAAAATACCCCCTCCGCCCCAACAACCCCCCCCCTTTCCTTACGGAATGGTGGATTACATTTTCCAGAACTTTCCATCAGACCGTTAAGACACTAAACACTGAAGGTGGAACGTTGACATAAACAAACCAGTGAGATAGCTAGTCCCACTGTGAAAAGCTAAACACACATATAACCTTGAGGACATCCCATAAGTCCATTGTCTGCCACCTCAACAAAGAAGGGCTCCCTTTCAGTTCTGTCATCGAAAGGGCTTTGGAGTGCACCCTAACATGGCGTTTTTTTAATTAATAGTTTTAATGAGATAATCTGAAAAGGACCCCTGTGCAACAACCGAGTGAACAAAATATTGTTACATCTAACGTTTGGGGAAAAAGGAGCCAACCCCATCCAATTTTTTTTCTCCCATGCGCCGTTTTTTTGTAAATAATTACAGTTCTGCTGAATGTGTTGTATAAAGTTTCACTGCACCCTATCTGTTGTTTGGAACTCTGGGAACCACCAGTAAGATGTTGACATATGACGGCTCTGCTGTAGTGAACAAGGCATGGATTACTTGGGAGCATAATAAACAGGAGCATAAAGAGAGATCTGTCCACCAGGAGCCAATAGAGGAGTGACCCCTTGGCCCCCTGTCTGTCTGTCTGTCTGTCTGTCTGTCTGTCTGTCTGTCTGTCTGTCTGTCTGTCTGTCTGTCTGTCTGTCTGTCTGTCTGTCTGTCTGTCTGTCTGTCTGTCTGTCTGTTAGGGTCTGACTGTCTGCCCGTCGTTCTGTCTGTCTGTTAGGTCTCTGTCTGTCTGTCTGTGTCTCTCTGTCTGTCTGTTACGCCTCTGTCTGTCTGTCTGTTAGGCCTCTGTCTGTCTGTCTCTCTGCCTGTCTTGGTCTGTCTGTCCTTCTGTCTGGGGCTGTCTGTCTTTCTGTCTGTTAGGCCTCTGTTTGTTTTCTGTCTGTCTGAGTTCTGTCTGTCTGTTAGGCCTCTGTCTGTCTGTCTGCTTGCCTGTATGTCTGTCTGTTAGCCCTCTGTTTGTTTTCTGTCTGTCTGAGTTCTGTCTGTCTGTTAGGCGTCTGTCTGTCTGTCTGTCTGTCTGTCTGTCTGTCTGTCTGTCTGTCTGTCTGTCTGTCTGTCTGTCTGTCTGTCTGTCTGTCTGTCTGTCTGTCTGTCTGTCTGTCTGTCTGTCTGTCTGTCTGTCTGTCTGTCTGTCTGACCTCTGTTTGTCTATCTGTCTGTGTCTGAACTATGCAGGGATGGACGAGCCGAGGTTACACACGCTCCATGGTGTTGCGCAATCAAAGAGACAGACAGCGTCATGTCAGGTGATGTGTTGGCTCCTGGGTTGGAGGCTGCCAGCCACCTGTCCACATAATGTAACAGAAGGATGGATTGTTAGAGATACAGGCTGGAGAGTTAAAGGTGTAGGAAGAGGTAGGAAGAGGACCTGTGTAGTAGTAGTAGTAGTAGTAGTAGTAGTAGTAGTAGTAGTAGTGGTCATGCTTAAATAGAATTCTGTTCATAGTTCCAAGCCATATTTCAGTGTTTTTATATTCAAATACAGTAGTATCCCAATTAAGAGTCTTGTTGAATTTAGGTTCATATTATGGAGTATAAAATTCTCCAAATCTAGATACTGCATCCAGTCATTCAACTGACACACTCATTTAAGACTTTTTTTAAATTGAAGAATAGCCTATGGCAGGTGCTCCTAGTGAAATTGTAGTGGTGCTCTGTCTGTCTACACAAAGACTTGGCTGTGCCCTCCATACACCTGTGTTTTACTAAAGAGATGCCAGAACCTCTGATTCAATGAGCCATTTATACTTGGTAGCTTGGGGAACTACCTTGGCTGTTTGCATTCATTTCAACTTCTATTTTAGAGATGTTGTAGCGTTCCACCACAAATGAAAGCGTGTAATCCTTATGAGAATTGAATTCATCCTTTTTTAACTTCATGCCTTTTAACTGCTTTTTTTTTTTACTTGAGGAAGGAACACATTTCAGAAGATTTGGCAGCGTCTCTGACAGTCAGTTTGACAGTTGCTTGAGACAGAGATGGGAGGGATGGGAATTTTGCTAAAAGAATTGGCCAAAAATGCATTAAATGTCTATTATCTTGTGCTGATCCGCTGTGGTTTGTTCACATGGCCTCCTGACTGATCTTTGTAAGGGCCAGATGGTGGACAGGCCACTGGGAATAGACCTATTCTGCATCCCAAATGGCGCCGTATTCCCGAGATAGTGCACTACTTTGGAACAGAGCCCTGTTCCAAAGTAGTGCACTAGATAGGGAATAGGGCGCCATTTGGGACGTACACCCAGAGACCAGCGAGATATGGCTTTTACAATGCACAATTATAGGAGAGATAACGTGGACGAACGCTTAACAAAGCAGCAAGGCATTTCCAGATCACCAGTTCTTTGATAAGGGAACAGACTGCAGTCAACATTCTTTCACCAATTGACCAGAGGGAACTGTCTCCACTAATGGAATACCACAGCTGATCAACTCTCTGATTGGAAAGAACGGAGTCCATTTTTTAGCTTTAAATGGTGTCCTTCATACGTGATTAGGACACGGGTTTTTAGTCCCTACAAATACCTTTCTTATTGTCCTATATGGCTATTTCTATGTGGAAGTACATTTTTTCAACCAGCAGGCGCTCTCCTCTCCTACACGCTATCAGAATCCAGACTCTCATGTTGTTTCATGTTAACATTTCACAGAGAGAGGCAGGCGCCTGGCCCTCAGTGAGTGTCTTCACCCCGGGGATCAGGAACCCCCCCCACTGTTGACACTGATACCTCCAGGTAATGCCTCTACTCCCTCCCTCCCAGCCAGGCCACACTGTGCGTAATAGATGGGAAGGGTCGGGGCGCATACACACACACCTAACACCCACCGGTGTGGTCACGGGGTCAGAGTTCACCCTAAAATGTGTGGCCCGGGGTCAATAGGTGCTCTGGCCTCCATCTAAAGGTGAGGATAGAATTACCACCCCTCTCCCTCTCTCTCTCTGCTCTCTCCCGTACCGCTGACACTTACATTTCTCACTGTGACATGCGTGACGACCCCCGCCTTTAGTAAGGGGACAGGGACTGGGCAGGGAGGGTGGATGGAAGGGGGGGAGGAAGTAGTCAAGCTGCAGAGCAGTGGAGGGAATGAAACAAGGTTTAAATACAGGATCAGATGCTGATACTCTGCTGTGTTCTTTCACATGAGTCATTGGCTGCTGGTTGTGATGGGTACTGTGTGTTGGCTCTTGGGTGGTAAAGTACATAGCATCCTATCTTGTTAATGTCTTTTTGTGCTGATGTTGAGTCACATTCACCACAATTGATGGATGTTGCTGTCTGATGTTCCGTGTCTGATAGCAACAGTTTGGATTCAGAGTAATGGTCTTTATCTGGTTTCCTAGTTGACGGGAAACTGTCACTCCCAACCTCCCGCCGCTCTCTCCCAACCTCACTGTCTCATCAGTTCACACAGCCCACAAGGGGGTAGCGGGGGAGGGGTTGGGGGGTAAATAGAATTCCACTGACAGACCCTCAACCCCCCCCCAATCCCAGAGCTCCTTGGGTATCGCACAGGATGTTGTAGTGCTTATAAACAGGATCTGTTTTAGTGGTGTACGGGAGTAATTGGGCCGCCACACACACACATACACTCACTCACACACCCACACACAAACAAACAAACACACACACACACACACACACACACACACACACACACACACACACACACACACACACACACAGGCTGTGCGGCTACTCAGACAGGACAGGACAGTGCTTCCTCCTCCTCCGGTCAGGAGTCTGGCTCTCTGACTGACTCATGATGCATCCCAAATGGCACCCTATTCCCTTTATAGTGCACTTCTTTTGATGTGGGCCCATACGGCTCTGGTCAGATGTAGTGCACTACATAGGGAATAGGGTGCCATTTGGGATGCTGACTGTGTCTGGGGTCTCAGCGAGACGAGAGAGGGATCCGTCTTTATGATGCTCCTGAGCCTGGCTAGAAAATGTTTTCTTTTTTCCCTTTTACTACGTAACAGAATTGATGTTACTAGAAAATGTTGTTGACGTCTC